>NW_010420265.1:67778-77950 GCF_000710305.1 Buceros rhinoceros silvestris
CAGGAATACATTAAACAGCAGAAGAAATGAAAAACAGGTTAAAATTGTCCCTATCTGAAAGGGATTTTGGAGGTGGCCTCAAGATCCTGGGGAAGAAACGGAGAAGTGGCACAAATGTCTAACTGTCAAGCTACCAGTACAAGCTAAGGAGGTAAGTGACAGATCTAGGAACAGCTGGAAGCAGAAGTAGTCACCAAAGAAAGTATACGAAGAAAGCCTACCAGCAGTTCAAGCTAATCTTATAACAGCTGATTAGCGAGTTGTATGAAATCAGCTCCTGCAATGAGAGTGTCCTGCCAGGAGGAGGAAGGGCAGAAAGTGTTTATTGAATGTTTAGGGTACGGGGACCCAGCATAACCAATCCCATCAAGCACCAAGACCTCACAGACTTCAGTGGTGCATACACCCTTTTGGTCTCATACCAAACAAAAAAGATGCCTACTGCTGCCACTGGAGGGGCTGACCCAGCTAGCTGTGCTGCAGGAACCAATTAGTCTTAACCGTGACTGGTGGAAACATGTGGTTTCTATGAAAGGTCCAGTTAGGACTAGATTACCTGAGGGATGGAGACCACAAAGACCGTTGGGGACATAAATGGGCTTTTGGCATTGGTGCTGAAGAGGAACACCTTGTCTTACCTGAGCTTACAATCACATTCATGAGGTGATGGGTCTTCTGCAAGTCCCTGAAAAACATACAAGTTTTAAAGCTTCTTGAGACAGACATTACATTTTTCCAAATGACTAAAACACTCAGATGCATGTGCAGGCGGTAAAGGAACAGAGATAGAAGAAGGAAGACTGAAACAAGAGAAAGCTGAATCCCCCAGATTACGTTTGTTACCTTTCAGATGAACAAAATTAATCCATTTGTTTTAAGACCCTATAGAAGACAAACCCTTAGAGGAATAAACTTCTTCAGCAGTCAAACTTGTGCAATAATTTTCGTTGGCCAAATGAAATTTATTCAGGTAATTAATAATTGCCTAATGAAAGTCTCACTATTTCTTTTTAGAACTTGCTGCATTATGCACAATTATTAAAAAACTCAAGACTGAGTCTATACTGTATAGAGTTCCAAAGCCACTAATTGCAAATGTATTATGAAAAGGAATGCATGGCTGAGATACTTTATTCAGTCCAGTAACAGATTCAATGACATTTGCAGCAATACCTCTATTATCTATATTGTATTACTTGGTAAATTTAGCAGAAAGAAAGGGATGGGAAAATACGAACACAAGAAATATGAAAATAATGAAATTTTAATGTAGCACAAAAAGTGTGACAGATGTAATACCACAAAGAGCCATTAAATACTTCCCAGTCCATCTCTCTATCTCTCTCATCCTGTCACTATCAATTATTCCTAATGTTTCTCCTTGTAACTGCTAGACTTAAGGAAGCAAAATTAATTTGTTTTTTGCTTGTTATCTCTCCATCTAAACTGACTACTGACATTTCAAGATGCTGAACCATGTGATGCAAAATCTCTTTCAGTGGAGGAAAAGGTAATAATTTTATGAGATAAGCCATGAGTCATTTTAGTATTCATTTGTTTCTAATGCTCGCATCTTAAAAAAAATACATCTGAACAATTGGTTTAGCTAACCTCCTTGTCTTCTGTTTACTTCTTGGTTGTGGGCCCACAACATATTCCAGTAGAACATATCTTAGTCTTTTTAGCATGGATCAATGCAGATGAAAGAGTGCCCTGAGCAGAATTCATTTGTCCTTGTCAGCTGTGGATAACAAATACACTTAAAATAAAATTACACTGAAATAGCCTGATCCTATTTGGTTTATTTAAAGTAGTAAGAGCTATTGAGTCTTTAAGACATGTACTGAATTTAACTAAAGCAGTATTTTATATGGTAAACTGAAGTAGTCTAGTATGGAGAATGATGTAAATTTTTTTCCATAAAAATAAGGTGCTTATTTTGCAGACAAAATAATGCCAAAACTAAATCAATTATTACTTAATTCTACTCATTCTTCCCAATTCAAAATATTTCTAATAAACATAGCCCATAAAAAAATACACTTTAATCAGAAAAATGTTAACAAAGCAATTTTAATTATAGAGCTCTAGACTATTCAGGCCAATTTATTTGAATGTTTAGAGGGATGCAATACGTATTGTGGTTACACAAGCGCAAGATTTGTGATAGTCTTATTTCTGCAATGGAACAGAAGGGTTACTTTCTACAGCTTAGCAGGTTCAGTTGTGGACATTAAGGCCTTGCTCCTATTTCCATTTAAAATATATCCTTACAATAGCTGTAATCGGGTTGGGGAGTGCATTGCAAAATAATGGGGAACACTTTATTAGGTAATCTTAAAAAAAAATCCCATCATAAACAAACTAATATTTTCCCATTAGCTTCACATTTTGAATGCACATAATGGTCTTCCTTTTTTTCAGTTACTTGTATAATAAGAATAAATTGGATTAATCCTATGTGAAGTAAATATTAAAATACTGGGAAATACAACTCCCAAGAGTTAAAATTCCGATTCTCCAAAATACAAAATCTGTTGTAACCTATTCACGGCATGAAGCTATATAGATGCCTAAATTCCTTTATGATGCAGAAGCTGCATGATTATGAGGAAAAAAGAAAGATTCATGGAATCTAATCCGCTGGCAAGTTTGAGATATGTAGGAAATAAATAATGCCTGTTGCCTATTTCAGCTAGAATGAGATCATAGACATTTTCATGGCTAGGGATTTCACTATGCAAATAGAATTTCTGGTTATGAGACACAGAGCTATTTTCAATAGCAATTGCACAAAGTATTTTAGGCTGAGGTAGCAAAAATTTTGGCCATTCCTGGCAGAAAGGCTCAAAAATACCAAAATACCATTTTCTTTGGCATTCTAACAAAATCCTTCTGATTTTATCTTGCCAGCTGGACCTTTCTTCAACTTCCCTATTCAAACTGCAGCCTTGGGAACTAATACAACCCAGTATCCTGTCTGGTCATGAAATCCAGTGAGGAGAAGCCTGACACAGATTCTATCCCTGCTGAGTCTTGAACGGGATCCTTTTATTTTCTGTCTTTGGAGGTAAAGAGGGAAATATGTCTTTTACCATGCAAGCTGGCCAGAAGGGAGTATATTCTGGATCCTGGATTGTTTTTTTTTTTCTTAACTGGTCACCTTTAATTAGAATAGAAAACTTTTATATGGTTCTCCAAATGAAATAGGGTTTTCCTATGTGGATTCAATACCATTATACTGGTTAAAAAACAAAGACAAAATAGACTGCTATAATCTCGCTTCAATATATTTCCCTGTCAGCTTTGAAGATCACAAATACCTCAGATCTCAGCTACGGGCATATTTGATCAACCAAATATCGAATATTTGCTAACATATTTGTTCGGTCAAGGGACAGTGAGGATCTAAGAACTGTGCTAGCCTGCTGATCACATGTTATCTCCCGATCTAAGGGAAACTTAGTACACAGGGTCTAAAAGAGAAAACACAGAGGTATCTGGTATCTGATTCTCTGTTCAGAGTACATTTCACACCTCCCAAATTACCTTTGCCTGCTGGGAGCAGTAAAGTTTAAGATGAAAGTGCTCATCTAAGCAACTTGTTTACTTGATAAATACGATTAAGCTCACTTGTTTTCCCTTGGTTTCCTCTAGTCTGATGCATATGTCTGGTGTGGTTTAACCCCAGCCTGCAACTAAGCTCCACAGAGCTGTGATATAAAAATGACATAAAAACATGATGCAGTCTTGTAAGTTGATAAAGCTGTACACATTACCCACCTTGCTGCTGACTGCTTCACTGCCTGCACGGCTGTCTTCCTTGCTCTTAAGAGGATGTTAAACATTGACATGCGTATGCTGTGAAGTGAGTTGACCTTGGCTAGTTGCCAGGTGCCCTCCAAAACCAATTTACGCCTCCTCTACCAACAATGCAAGGGGAGAAAACACAACAAAAGGCTTGTGGATCACGATAAGGACAGGGAAATAACTTACCAACTACCATCGCAGAAAAAACAGACTCGACTTGGAGAAATTAGTTTAATCTATTGCCTATTAATAACGAAGTAATGAGAAATAAGAACAAATATTTTAATCTAAAAAAAAAATTTCCCTCACCCTTCTCTTCTTTCCTGACTCTGCCTGACTCCCGATTTCTCTATTGCCTCTCCCTGAGAGACACAGAGGGACAGAGAAGGGGTTTGCAGTCAGTTCATCACACGTCTCTGCTGTTTCTCCCTCCTCAGGAGAAGGACTCCTCACACTCTTCCCTTGCTCCAGCAAGGGATTCCTCCCACGGGAGACAGTCCTTCATGAACTTCTCCAACATTAATCCTTTTCACTGTTCTTCATGAACTGCTCTCATGCGGGAGCAGGATGCACTCCTTCAGGAACACACTGCTCCAGAATGGGTCCCCTGTGGGGTCACAAGTCCTGCCAGAAAAGGTGCTCCAGCATGGGCTCCTCTCTCCATGAGTCCACACATCCTGCCAGGAGCCTACTCCAGTGTGGGCTTCCCACAAGGTCACAGCCTCCTTTGGGCATCCACCTGCTCTGGCATGGGTTCCTTCACAGGCCACAGGTGGATATCTGCTCCACCATTAACCTCTGTGGGCTGCAGGGGAAAAGCCTGCCGAGAGAAATCTCTGCTCCAGTGCCTGGATCACCTCCTCCTCTCTTTTTTCACTGAATTTGGTGTCTGCAGAATTGTTTCTCTCACATATATTCACTCCCCTCTTCTGGGTGCTGTTGCTCAGCATTTCTTACCCTTTCTTAAATATGTTATCACAGAGGTGCTACCAGCATTGCTGATGGGCCCAGTTTTGGCCAGTGGTGGATCCATGTTCGACCCAGCTAGCACTGTCTCTGTCCAACGTAGGGACAGCTTCCGGCAAAAGACATCCCTGCAGGCCCCCACTGTCAAACCTTGCCATATAAGCCAAATATACACTGAAATACAAGCCAGATATCTGTGGGACCTCCTGAAAGGGCTGAGCTGGCTTTTGCCATAGTGAAAACAATATCCAGCTCAGCTCTCCAGGTTGCCTCTTTCTGAAATATGTACGCTATCCCTGTCTCTGATGGTGTGAAGGAGCCTGAGGCAACTCTCCATGGACTTTTTTCTTACAGTGATATTTGGAATACCAGAATTGGTTTTAAATTCAAGCAGACCTGATTATATTTTAGAATTTAAACTAGCATAGTTCACTTTCAAATAAAAACTACTCAAAGGAACTGGATCAGTTAAAATCTGAATAGCTTGTGATTTTACACCATGATGCTTGTGGATACTATATGCTTGCCCCATGGACCTCTATTTACTGACTTAATTCCAGCTGCCTAACTCAAAGATTTTCCGAGATGCAGCAAAATCTGCGCAAGCTGCTCTGATCCATGGGATACTTCTCCCTCTCTATCGTTCCCAAAGCCTTTCTGTCCTCTCCCTTCTCATTCCAGTAATCTTTCGGGATCCGTACTAACTGCGAGTCCCCATCTCATTGCTGTGTCTCTCTGATTGTCTCTTCTTCTCATGTTGTGCAGTTCCTGCGACCTCTGAGCAGCTCCTGAAGAAAAGAGCAACCACCCCTACCCAGAAGGTTTCTGCCCTACCCAGTCCTGTATCTTACAGGAACATCACATGAAAGCTGAGAACAAGTTACATATGTCCTTCACCAAAGTTTTCTTCTAGGAGTTTTTTTCATCTTTTCTGATCTTCCTTACTATTTTGAATCTTTCTGTTGGTGTAGCCATCTAGCAGCCTGTAACTTCTGCAGCACTATGGTTTGATTCAGATCTCCCTGCTCGTCTCAGAAACTAACACAGAATGATGTTTTTATGCCACAAAACAATGGACATCTATCACTGGATGGCTGTCATTTGGGGGTTTTTATTAGCTGTGAAATAACTAAGAAATGTGAAATGCCAGTTTCAGTACTAATTACAAACAGGTAACTAAAGAACAGAGATTACATACAAATACTAGCTTTCTAAACGTAACAAATGGATTCTAATTAAATCAGCAAGTGATATGCTGCATTAAAGCAAAAACTGGTGAGCCATTTGCTGAGTGCTGTCTATCTGATGGGCTAGAAAGTTCGTGGTTTTACTACAGAAATCTGAATTTGTAGGCGGAAAAATTTTTCTAGCCCTTTTTGCAAAGAAAGGCATTTAAAACTATGCTACCAATATGGTTCATTAGAAAAGAAATGTTGGAATGATGTTTAAAATGCTATTATAAGTGTGGATAAGTATGAAATCCACTTACTAATATACCAACGCTTGTGTCATTTATTTTTCTCTTTGAAGATATTTGGAGCTAATGATAAGATTTAAAATTCAGATTTAAAAAAAAAAACGTAGACTTCTTTAAGATCCTGAAAGAGCTGGGAGTTTCATCGCAGCCTCAGTGAAGAACTGTGCTGCAGAAGGAGGAGCGTGCTCTCGGGGCAGAGCGGGAGCCGTTGTCTCACCTGGGTCAGGTGCCAGGATCAGTGGGGACTCCCTACGGAGAAGACGGCAAGGCAAAGCCTGGCAGACAGGTCCTGTCCCGCTACTCCATCCAGAAGCAGGGCAGCCAGGGAGCACTGGGGCAGCCCCAGACCCCGGCACTGGGTGCCTTCATGGGGACTGATCTGGGCAGAGGTTGGGCCAGGACATGGGCTTGTGGGGTGGCCTGGGTCAGCTGGGCCCATGGCCAGGCGGGGAGAGGTGGAGAGCCAGAGAAAAGCTGGCTATGGCGTCACTGCAGCAGGGGCTGATGGCCCCGCAGGACTGAAGCGGGGTTCTGGACTGTCAGCAGAGCGGAGGGGGCGGTCCTCAGGGCACCAGGCAGGGACACTCAGGGCTGGGATTGCCCTCAGGGCCCAGACACATGCATGGAATAACAATATCATGTTCCCCGACCATTCTGGCTGGTCAGGAAAACCGGTAAATAAAATAAAGCAGGGACTGAATATTTAGAAATTCAAGACAGGCAAAATTAGAAGAAGACACATCTTAGTCAAAAGATTAATGGGAGAAGCTGTGTTCAAGGACCTAAATATTTATTGTGACAGCTGAGAAAAACAAATACTTTGCAAGTGCAGTAAGGTTCCATATGCATGCTAATGCACCAGAAGTTGTAAAAATAAATCCGGAATTTTTCTAAAGGGAAAAAAATCTAAACCAGATGATTGCAATTGATTTCAAAATTTTTCAGGCCAGAAAATGTTAGATATGAACAGTACCAGGCAATACATAAAGTTTAAGAATGCAGAGTCATATGAAAATTTGATCCAAAGAGAATAGTCTGTAAAGACCTACATGAGAGAGTGACTTTTCATTTCCCATGTTAGTAAGGAACTCACAAAAACAGTCTTGGCACAGAAAGAGTTAATTATTTTGGACATTTGCTCTGCTTGATGCCTGGAGGTTTCATCTGAGTTAGAAACCTGAATTAAGCGAAGCTTTTATGCTTAACTTTGTCAAAGAAGTCAGAAGACTTCCTGGCTGTAAAATTTGCCGCTTAATGAGAAACCATAAAATTGAGACTTTCCATCAGCTCCTAAACATTTAAATTGCCAAAAGACAGATAACAATACCAAAGGGTCATAAGACTCAAGAGATAAATCACTACCACTAAGACATTCTCTGTTTAAGAAAGCAATTAAACACATGCCTAAATCTGCACACATTTTGGTGCAAAAAATTCTGCATTTTGTCCATAATTGTGTACATTCTTTGGGCACGCCCCAAGCTGATAATCATCACTCAAAGTCGATGAGACCATCGTAAAGGTCCTGTTAATTCAATGGGTTTGAATCATCCAACTTAGAAACTGTGTGAATATCTCTGTACTATCAGAGAAAATAAATGAAAAAACATCTTTTCTGGTCTTTTTTCATTTTGCTCAATTTTTGGACCAAGTATTTAAACTAAAAGGCCCACTCATATCAGTAATATTATTGAATAGCAGACTGACTAATGCATAATGCAATTATTCTGTAAATATTCATATTTTTGTGATGACAACTGCTGTATGGGTCTGAGTTGTTTTCCAGAAGTCTCCTGACATCACAAACCTAAGTCTTGCTGACTTCAGTTTTACAACGTATTTTAATCCTTCTCCAGTGTAAGATGCAAGAAATAATTCACTTTTTTTTTTAAGATCTGTAACTTCAGCTGCATACAAAACAACAGCAAAAAGACTTCTATGAGAAGCATGAAAGACTAAAGTCAGGATCTTAAGAATACTTCAGCACTAAGGGTAAGGTCCACTTCCCTAATTTGTAGCTGCTTTGTGAGCCAGTGTCTATATCATAAATTCTCAGGTTCTCTATGCATTCAGTGAAGAGGAGGGTATCCTTCATGGTCATCAGAGCAAGATCTGACTGCGGTTCTCCAATGGAAATTAAGCAATATTTTTAACAACACTGCATCCCATTGCTAATACTTGTATGTTTCTTTCAGTCCTAGGCTGAGAGATGGCAAAGAATGGAATAGACTGCAGAATAATTTTTCATGTTTTGAAGACACCCAACATGATGACTAGTAGCAGCTAAAAACATAAGTAAAGCCATGCTGAGATTTCACAGGAGACCTGTTTTGAATCAGAGATCTTCCTTCACACAGTAAGATGACTTATCTGAGCTGACCGAGACAAGTGAAGTGCTATCCCATCTGAGATGACTTTGGCTGTCCATTTTATTCCTACAATGTGCATAGGTGGGAAAGAATGGGAGTTTGTTTATCAGGAAAATAGTATAAAAACGCTTGTATTTAATAAATAAATAAATAAATAAATAAGACAAAACTGCAGGGAACAAGAACTACTCAAACTACCATAGGATTCAAACTGGTTTTGCCCTTGTGTGTGCTGGGAGGCTTTGCAAGGGGAGGGAATTATTCAACAAGCATAAAAAATTAGAAAAGATTCCAAAAAATTCCTGTGTTAAATACAAACTAACAGCATCCATCAGCTGGTAGGTTTGAATTAACCTTTAGTCCCTTACACAAATGCACCAGTTTTGTACGCTATTCTGGAGTAAAATGTTTACAGATCTTAGTTCATTCATCAGGGTAAGAGGGTAGAGAATAACAGCTATGTTAGCTTGTGGAACAGCTATAATTCAGAAGTACATGTCCTGGTTCTTGAACCTGCTTGGAATTTGAAGCATGGCTTTTCACTGTAGTAAACCAAAAGTCAGCTGGCCGTCAAACACATTTGCAAGAAATAGGGAGAAGTTGCTGTGTAGAAAGCTGAGATATATACCAAGTAAATTATTCTATTGTTAACAATTCTATTTACTCCTGCATCCTCATTACTGTCAATGATTTTTCTTACATTCTGAGGCCTTAAAATTCTGCCCTTTGTTTCTGCACTGACTTCTGCTGAAAAGGGAAGAGATTTTTTTGGCAGCTATACATATATACTGAAAAAAATGAAAAGAATCCTGGAAGTCTGGAAGATACTTTAAAATTTCAGAGGATGTGAAATTCTTTTTGCTCCCTTTCTGTATGTGTGTATGTCATTCACTAAAGCTGTAGGAACCACTTTGACTGAAACACACTCAGTTCAACAAATCTTCACCAAAGCTAACACAGGAGTCCAAGCAAAAATCTAGTCTGGATTCCATCCAAATATCCTCAGGATTCCTTGCCCTAATGCAGTTTACTGAATCCACCCTCATGGCATGGTGGTCTGCTTGGTGTAGCAAATTGTCTCTGGTCCTAATATAATTTATCTGAATGCAAGTCTGTGACTGAGGCAAGAGGAGCAGCTGGAATGGCTCAAGACCAGGGAACGTGCCAAATCCACTTGGCCAAGACAGGTTGCACAGACTAAAAGAAAGGTAGAGGAGGAATGTTGGTTGCATTCATTTATAAATGGCAGCATGTGAGGTTGACCTGTTCTATCCAGCAAACGAGAAATAAGAGCAACTGCAGAGCTTCATCTTCTGCATCTTAGATACCTGTGCTAGAAGAAATGTTTGTTCTTTCTTTTGACTATACAGTAAGATGTGGAAATGTAAATCAGACTGCAATATCTATGTCGTGACATAGTATCAGGTAAGATTAACTCTGCTTCTGCTTGATCCTTTTGGTGTCTAGACACGTTGACTCTAAAGAAACCTTGGCTCTTACCTGCTGGCATGGATTTTGGATTAAGGTGTAAGATACACAGAACAGGAATG
>NW_010420265.1:78050-114886 GCF_000710305.1 Buceros rhinoceros silvestris
GGAATGCCAAACAGCTGAAATCTCGATGATACTCCACTCAGAAGTTACCTACTAAAATGCTTGACAGGGAAGATCCCATCTATCATCAATAAAAATAATTTATCTGCATAAGGATCAAAGGGGTAAATGGCCTTATTTTAGAATGATTTGGGCCAGGACAGTGTTTTGAGAGGTAAAATTTGTCACATTTTTTCACTTCTAATAATGGATCCCACTTCTATGCAATCAGCAAGTACTGAGAAAAAATAAAAGAGCTCTCTTACCATCTGTACATGGAAAGCATGTACACATGTACACACCATGAAAGCATGTACACATGTACACACCATGAAAGCAGTGTGATGTGTTTTTTTAAAAATGAATATGTGTTGTTGTAACAATACAATATTTCCATAGATAAATTTTCATAGTGGTTAAGTCAGAGTGGCTCAGGAGCTGAAACAGAATCTGATCATCAACCAGTGGCAGTCAGTAGCTCACTGACTTCGCTGGAATTGCTTGGTTGTCACTAGCTGAGATACAGAAATCTATTCACTTTCTGCTTCTTTGTTTAATATAAGTTTAATGCAGGAATCCTGACCAAGCTGCAAAGGCAATTATTCTCCTTTCTTGTTGTGGTAGGATACCCTTGGCCAGCAACCTGCTGCTCACCCAGCTGCTCACTGACTCCCCCTCCTCCCCACGACCACATCTCAGATGTGTACTATGAGGATTTTCCTGAGATGGTAAGGCATCAGATTGCTGACTGCAACTATTCACATGCCAAATATTTCACCTCCAACTAGTACTCACCCTGGAAAGAGCTTCTGTATCTGTCCTCATAAACCTCGCTGCTGAACTGTGAGTAATGTTTCTCATTTGGTTTGCTATAATCTGGACTATCTAACATGTAAGAAGCCTTTCAGCAAGTATGAATTTTTCAGAACACAACAATCAGTACATACCCAATACTCTTCAGCACCTAACTCTGATTTGGAAAGACTATTTATTTTAGCTTATATTTCAAAGGGAGTGTAATCTCTGTTAGAAGACAGAGATATATTAGCAGATATATTCTGCTAAATTAAAAAAAAAAATACCCACAAAAAGTGCTGTAAAAAACAACACAAAAATCGATTATTTATCTTGTTGTGAGTTTTGTCTCCTGTAGTATTTTTTTCACTGGCAAGTCTCAGGTGTGTTATCCTCTACAGCACTTCAGAAACCACTTTGTAGAACAGAAATGTGACAAATCTTCCATTCTGTCACATTTGAATAAACTCCAAACACCTTTGAAGTTGTCATGACTTCCTTTTGCAAACTCTGAGATCTACAGATGAAAAGTACTATACACATAGATATTATCACCTATTTCTTCACACACTTAGGGACAACTGCCATTTATTTTCACCTGTTTGTCACATCAAACTGTGTTTAAATTCCAGATTTGCTTAATGTTCAAAAATTGTTTCCACTCTTTGTCTTGGGGCAATTTCCAGAAATGGACAGTTTCAACATCTAATTGTATTTTGGCATTGTTTGTGTATAACCTCTTTGTATATGCAAATTGATAGAGAGAGGATTTTTTAGTAAACTGCTACATGTTTTAAGAGCAGTTTCTTTACAGTTACCTGCCTGTAATATTCTTTCAAGAATATTCACTGCCTGCAAACCACGTCACAAACTTTATAGTACAGTCTGTCCAGAGTAGGACTTGATAGAGAAAGGAGAGTCCGCGTAGAATCACAAGAACGTTCTACCTACAAGTCAAACAACAAAATGCCAACACTCTTATGCAATGCCAGATGCGGGTTTATTATCTTTGACTCAGTATGGCACTAATTTCTAATTAAAGTTACACCTCTCTTGATTGAAGTAGATTCATATCCTGCTGGTCTGGCAAATGAGCAAAGCAAGTTTGTGATTTTGTGCGCAATAATCCTTACAGGTGTTCACTAAATGCTTTCTTTTTTCTTTTTCTTTTTTTTTTTCAATGGCCATGAAACAGAAAGGAACTGACTTCCCAGTTTGTAAGACAGGACATACAAGACAGGGGAAATGTCCTGTGCATCCACCATCCTTTAGCTACCAGTTTACAGTACCAACTAATAACTAACTGTGAGGAGTCCTGCCCCTGAGGAGGAAGGAGCAGCAGAGACAACGCATGATGAACTGACCACAACTCCCATTCACCATGTCCCTGTGCCACTCAGGGGGAAGAGGTGGAGAATTTAGGAGTGAAGTTAAGCCTGGGAAGAAAGGGAGAAGGGGGAAGGTGGTTTTTTAAGAATTGGTTATATTCTCATTAACCTTTTCTGATTTGATTGGTAATAAATAGTTTCATTTCCCCAATCTGAGCCTGTTTTTTCTGAGATGGTAATTGGTAAGTTATTTCCCTGTCCTTAACTCAACATATAAACTTTTCATTATATTTTCTCTCCCCTGTCCACCTGAGCAGGGGAGTGAAAAAGTGGCTTTGGTGGGCACCTGGCATCCAGCCAGGGTCAACCCACCGTGAAAGTGGTCTACAATGTTTATGCTCTTCTGCTCAAAACCTAAAAAAAAAAAAGGTCACTTAAAGTCAGTAACTATGTTCTGCAGTATTTGCTGCCTTACTTTTGCTGGATTAAATCTCTGTTATTTAAGAGATGTTATCTAGGCCTTCACTGAGTGTTATGGAGGTGTCATTGCTAAAGAAAACAACATTAGGAAAATGGATATTTCTAAAATTTTTTGCAGAGTAGCAGACAGCAAAAAATAAAATGTTCTGCCTTTATTTTGCATATAGTAGACAGTATTTCCAACAGGAGGATTATGAGATCACTTATAATTTCCTTATGAAAAAATAATGGAAACTTTAATGAACCCTAAATGTAAGATCATCTGTTTTCTTCCCTGAAAAAACTTCACATGTCCTGGCACTATTTTAAAATTTGTTGAAGAACAAAGGCAAATGCTCAGCTAGTTCTGCCATGCATTATTTAGTAGAGAAGACTAAATCTGTTTGTGGGAAATTAAGCTATAATTTAGAAAGTAAAATCAGATGAGGCAATTGAATTGCCTAAAGTCTAAAAAATGCTGCAGTAAATGTAAACAACTACTTGTAAATTAGTTTAAGCACTATCAGTGTAATTTCTTATCTTGCGGCCCAGGTATAACATCTGCTTTTGAATACTACACCCATTCCTTCCTAGAATTTCAAGCCAGTAGTGATCTGAATTTTATTGTTCAGGACACCAGACGACAAGAGGCAATTTTTTTGTTAATATTATGGTTTCTTTTATAGAACTTTCTTTACACTATAGAACTTTCTTTATGACGCATCTTGAGCTTTCAAGTGCTTCTACACCACATCTACATACACCAAGGACACAGGTCATGAAGGAAGGAAAGTAAGCTGAAAGGCAGACACTGTGCAAGTCCATCGGTGGGGGTAAGCTGGTGATGAATAAATCTAAATCAGAAAATTAAAAAAAAAGAAACCAATAACTGAGGAAATTGGTTTTCTTCTTTGTTTGCTCAGGGCCCGGATTCAGCCTGGGCAGTTCAGTCTGTTTAGGCAGAAAAATATAAGACCCTGTAGTGATTGGTTTTAAAACTACAGCAGACAGTAAATACCATGTGGGGAACAGGACAATACATGAGGTGACAAACACCAAAAGCATGTGAGCAAATTACTGAGTGAAATTCTGGCTTTGCATCTGAATGTTTTAATGGCCAGGAAGGGAAGTCCTGGGGCAATCTTCCACTTGGAGCAAAAAGGACACAATCCAATTTAATATTGTCAGCATGATAAACTTATGAAAGGAATTACACAGATACTTGTCTGATTGCTTTGTGATTCCCTTGGTGAACTAAGGGACAGCATCTACTCCTGTCTGTCCTGGCTATGATTCCAGCTTCTAAAAGTTTGAAAATTGACACTAAATTAAATGAGCCTTTTTCTTTTTCAGTAGGTAATTTCAGTCCAAAAAAGCTTACATTGTAACTTGACGCTATAAATTTAGGATGGGAGAATATGGATAAGAAACTGAAAGAGAGGTGCATAGCCTGACTGACACACACAAGAAGATAGACCTCTCAGCCTGGGTCAACAGAGCAGTGAGACTAGAGAAAGCACCACCAGAAGTAAAACCTCAAAGAGTGGGAAAGAGCCACTTTTGTGTTTGGGCCCCAGACGAAGTTCAGCCACAATAGGGACTTGCCACCTACGTCTATACCGGGAAAGGAAACAGTCCAGAACCTCCCTCTAGTTTTTGAGGCAAATGGTATCACCATGGATTGCATCCATGACTCAGTTATTCACCAGAATCACAAATCTCAGAATCAAAAACTGGTAGGAATTGGACAGGATCTCTGGAGATCATCTAGTCCAACCTCCCTGGTAAGGCAGGTTTGCCTAGATCAGGATCACATCCAGGTGGGTTTTGAAAGGCTCCAGAGAAGCAGAATCCACAACCTCTCCGGGAAGCCTATTCCAGTGCTCTGTCACCCTCAAAGTAAAGAACATTGTGGCTTGTCCACACTACCTGTAGAGACATGTTCTGGACTTTATCTGTGCCGTGGTTTAACACCAACCAGCAACTCAGCACCACACAACCACAACCATTCATTCACTTCCCCGTTGGTGGGATAGAGGTGACAATCTATAGAAGTGAGATATATATAGAAGGAACAATAGAAGTGAGAAAACTCATGGATTGAGATAAAGACAGTTTAATAGGTAAAGCAAAAAGTCAAGCAAAGCAAAACAAGGAATTTACTCACCACTTCCCACCAGCAGGCAGGTGTTCAGCCATCTCCAAGAACACAAATCTCCATCACATGTAACAGTTACATGGGAAGGCAAACACCATCACTTCAAAATTCCCCTCTTTCTTCTTCTTCCCCCTGCTTTATATGCTGAGCATGATGTCTTATGGTACAGCTGGACTCGATGACCTTGAAGGTCTCTTCCAACCAGATGATTCTGTGATTCTGTGAATATCCCTTTGGTCAGTTGGGGTCAGATGTCTCAGCTGTGTCCCCTCCCACCTTCTTGTGCACCTTCAGCCTACTTGTTGATGGGGTGGGTTATGAAGCAGAGAAGGACTTGACTCTGCGCAAGCACTGCTCAGCAATAATGAAAACATCCCTGTATTATCAACACTGCTGTCAGCACAGATCCAAAACACAGCCCCATAGCAGATACTAGGAAGAAAATTAACTCTATCCCTGGCAAAATCAGGACAATCTGGAAGCCTGCTGGCTGGCCCTACACCAAAATCACACCAGGGACTGCGTGCTGCAAAGCTGCAGACGTGTACTCAGTCTTATTCTCTAACTCTTCTCAGCTTAATATTATAGATGCAGCCACTGGGACTAATTAAGCTAGGCACTCTGCTGTATTGATATAGCTGTAAAAGTCCCCTCTGAAGTTCCTATAAATTAAGAAAAACTTCATAAACTCTTATAATTCTGGTAGACTTTCTGAACAAATTAATTGTATTCAGCAACAGTACTTTTCAGACCATAAAACACTGTCCTACTAGATAGTATGCAGAGAGGTTTTGATAATGAAATAAGCCCAAATTTTTTTTATTTCTTTTATTATTGTCTCAGTTTTTATTTCTGATATCTTTGCATCTTAGCATGTGGAGAAAAGAAATATTAAGTGCAGAAAAGCATTTCCATTATTCAGTTACAAACTATTTCACAGAAGTATTCACTGCTTCATTTCTAGATTGTGGATATGCCAAAATGAAAGATACACAGTTATAGCAAGACAGTCTTCAGGACACTGGAAGAGAATGCTCATGGACCGTCTGCACTGTTGTGAGATAGAGTCTGAAGGGTGATAGAAGGTTTCAGCCGCTCTCCATGGGAACCATGTTTAAAGAAGTGTTCTGGATGCTTTCCTGACTTCTCTGTCTAGACTACAAGGGACACATAGGCCCTTGAAGTTAAGAAAAATTTTTAGCCTGTTTAATGCACAGTTTATTATTTGTTACATGTCTAAAGTAAACTGAACTTCTGTAGCCTGTATTTCACTTGAACTGCTACAGCCATGCCTGTGGCTGCAATTTCTGTTGTACCTCAGCAACAGCAAAGTAGAGGCATAGTTCTGAGATGTGTTTTCCTGTGCTTCCTCTCAGTGACTTAAAGTTGTGACTTTGGAACAGCTTTTCTTCTAAAACTCATGAAATTCCACTGCTTTTGATTGCCCACCACACCCACTTGTTCCATTAAAATGTCCCTATAAGAAATATGTTGTTACATAATCATGCTTTGGAAAAGGCAGAGATCAACAGAAGAGAGCTCTGGCAATCCAAAAAAATATGATTTAGAGACAAATATCTTTGTTTACTTTAGATCCTTCTGTATTTGAGTACCGACATGAGATTTTTCAGCTGATACAAGCAGAAAACAAATAATGATGCATTTCCTTCCAAAGCTTATCTAGCAAGGTGAATTTTGATTGACAAAGCAGAATAGAAGCATGTTATACCATGAATAACTTTTATTGTTTCAGTAAGTTGCTCTATCTCTGAATTTCATAACAGCTAATCCTGTTTAAGAAAGACGTGTATTAAATTATTTATATTTTATATCTTTGAGCTTATTGCAGAATTTTGCTTTACCTCTACTGATAAGTATATAGAATATACCTATAAAAAGGTATAATATATTTTTGATACTAATTGAACATGGCCAATTTTGACTAAGGCTAAAGGCTGGAAGAGTGTTGCCTTATGAGTTTATCATTTTAATCAAAATGTGCTCATCTTTAAATTTCATTAATATTAAGCCAGTATTAAGAAGATAGAACCAAAATTATTGATGTTTTCTCTCTTCTAACTTAACAAAATTGTTTTCACCTCTGCTGATAAAGTGATGAATGAATTTTCATCACTTCACAATACATAGGCACAGAAAATGTGCAGCACTGAATTGCAATGACATCCAGTCTCCTCTGAGTCATTGTATGGTATATCATCAAATGTCATGCAGTAACTCCTTTTTTGCTTCAGGGGATCATTGCTCACCCTTATAATTAATTGGAGTGGTAAAGCTGGTGTTTCTGGACAGAAATGGGAAAAGTTAAACTTATTCATGTTAATTGACTGTTGTGTAGGGGTAAATCATACGTCGCAAATATTCGGGGCGGACGATACGACAATTTATGTGTACACAAGGCCTTTATTAAGATATAACTGCAGCAGACTGCTGCAGCCCCTACACACTACAACTTCCAAGTGCTAACTGCTAACTAAGTGCGCAGTTTCTTCTTATCACATCTATTTATAGTCTCTAAGTTATCTTACGTACTCTGGCTGGATTGGTTTCAAGTTCACCGTCCTGCCCAGAGATGAGCGGCTTTCCAATCACCTATTGACACAACCTCTCTGTCTCCTCCTAAATAGCACACCTCCTGTTGCTGACTGACAGCAGGCTTAGCTGGGCTGCTTCCCAGACCGGCCGGGGGATCACGCCCACAGACTGTTTTAGAGAAAGTTAGTGTTCATTACAAACTGATAATCTACAGCTCATTTGTAAAAGAAATATGAAAATACTGCTTGGCTACTGGAATATATTTGTATTTTCTACAGCCAAGTGTTGGGATAGGAAAGACTAAACATTTCTTGTGAATTACTGTAATTTTTGTAATATTCTCTAGCAAACTCAGGGCAGCAGATTCAGTGCAATGGTCATTTCAGCCCACCTATAGAATAGGCTAACGTTTTGCTCCATGGAGTTCAACAGTGGCCTTTGATTCCTGTAAGGACTGGCAGACTTCCCTGATGCACACATTCTGTACAATTTCAGGTTTAGCAGGAGTATCTTGACTGTGAGGTCAAATGCAAGTAAGCAGGTATAAGTTCATAACACGTTCTGGTAACCTGGAACCATTAATGAAAATGGCAATTGACGCAGCACTGTAAGAGAAAGAGCCAAAGAGGGTACAGTTTGCTAGCAAGCTGTGTGTGCTACCAGAATCCCAGCAAGCATGTTATCATCACCACTGAACTACTGAGGACCCTAGAGGGAACTGACACAACAAATGAGACTGCCACCTAGTTGAACTCAGCTGAAAAAAAAGATTGGAGATAAGACTGAGATGATACCAGATGCGTAAATTCAGTCTGCATCCAGACTCTGCATCCAGAGTCACTGATTTGGCTGAATATCAATCCAGAGTCTGGACAGCTGACACAAATAATAGTCCTTTGAAGTCTTGCAGACATCAACAAAACCCCATATTTTCAGACTGCTTCTTTTCCACTATTCCTTTTTGTATCTATCATCTGTTTTGTTAGAGGAAGATAACAGCAAAAGTTGAAGGTGAGTTAAACATCCCCCATTAAGAGCTGTATGACACATCACAGAACTCTAATGGACATGTCTTACACAAAGGCTTTTCCCTTTGCAATAAATGGAGAATTGAAAGTGGATTTTACACTGGGATTTATCATCCAAACTTCAATTTATTGAAAGTAATACACTAATACCCCTAAATTTAAAAGCAAGGAAGCAATTCAATTTCACTTGCTGAGAACAGCAGGCAATATTACAGTTATCTGTTGGAGAGTGCTCAAGGTGTTCTTAGCCTTTCGGTTTTCCTCTTATCTCCCCTGGATTTTAAGTATACTCTTGCTTGTAAAACTCTCCAACTAGCCCAGAGGTGGACTGAATTTTTCCAGGCTTGCTCTTCTTCTAAGTTAGGTCAAGTTTCTCTTTTTTTCTCTGATTTGCTATATTTAATTATTTTTCTCCTGAGGATTTTTAGACAAACCCAGAAAAATAGTTTTTCCAATTAGTAGAGCAACAGGATTCACAGAATTGTTCATATTTTCATTCTGGAATAAACAGAATTGAGGTACAAGAAAGGTATTTCTTACTAGTCTCATATCTTTATTGTGTCTTCTACACTATTGATTTGATTTCTAGACCTTTGCTGCATTCTACCCACCTATAGTTTTGTCATCTGCTTGGCCTGGAATCTCACAATAGCAGAGATATGTCTTACAATATGAAGGTTATTTTCTATTCAAGGAGCTTTGAAGAAACCCCTAACCCAGAGATATGATTACAGTAACTAACAGCACACAGAATTACATCTTACACGAACATTTTCGTATGGTGCTGATATATGTTTACAGCTACAATTTCTACAAGCAATTAGATTCCAAGATCACCCTTCTGAGAGGCTTCTAGCTTTTACCAGAAGTACCTTTCATCTAAAAATGATGGGACTCTGCAACAGTTGACTAATTTCTTTTACGCTGCCTGTTTCATTTTCAAATTGCTTTATCCTGGTTTGAGATAGTTTTGTCTGTAAAACACGGTCAAATCAGGTAAACATGTGAATAAGTAACATAAAATCTTTATAGGAATGGAAATTCAAGTCCCAGATAGGAAAAGTATAGTATCAAGATGCTCAACAAGGACGATGATAGTGACTGGGAAAGACTGAAGGTGATTAGAAGCCAAGGAGAAAAACGTGCTAATGAGACTCCATCTGCTCTAATATAGACTAGATAGAAATCACGTTTTGAGTGTGAAACCATGACAGTTTTTCAGGCAAAATCATGACAGCTTTGCAGACCACGTTTAAAATTTACTTTCAAACACCCTGACGAATAAATATCAATTATCTTTTCAAGAGTAAAAAAAGCAATATAGTTGCTGTAGCAGCGCTTAATTTCAAAAAGAATCACATTAAAAATGAGAAAAACTTCTAGAGAGAAACAAAAGGAGGAAAGTAAAACTGCAAAGTGTTGGCAGACAACACTTTAGAAATTCAAACCAAATACACACAATTTACCAAAATGCTTTTAGAAACTTCACAAAGATGGCTAAACAACATCATAACAGAAGCTATTTAAAATAAGAAGGCACATTTCAAAAACCTGAAATTCTATTAAAAAAAAAAAAGAGAAGAGGAAAAAAATAAATAATTTAAAAAAAAACTCAAAGGAAATAAAAAAGAGTTTTAAAATAATTTAGGTTCAGCATATCAAAAAACATAAACATCTATATGAAATCCTTGTTCAAATATATATTTGTTGAGGCAATTCTCTCCAGAGATGCCTTTGAAGAGATGATCAAGGTATGAAAACATACCTGAGAGAAGACAAGACCATAACAGACACATTAAATTATTTTTTCCATCCAAGTTTACTAGCAAGCAAGGTAGAGCTTAGAGAGGTATTTGTGTGACAACCCTTTTTACAAAAATTTATCTTTATTGGACTAGACATACAGTTTCTAGAAACTGGATTTACAACCGAAGGTATAAGAAATCTTTAGCATGTTTGGCTTGCGTACTTTTTCTTGATTTTTGTGGACACACTAATTCCACCAACATTAACTGAAGTTTATCCAGGCTGGGAAAATTAAAGATTAATTTCTTATCCCTAAAACTTTCATTTTTGAGAATTTAGTATCTGACCATAGCTGGTTTTTTGAGGATGCTTTTCCAGCTCCTCCTCATTAAATGGTGTGGTCTTTATACCTGTTTGAGGAGAAAGAAACCCAAAAATGCACCGCTTACAAATGTCAAAGACCCCTACAGCCCTGTTTACGTTGAATCATAGCTAAGCCAATAATTCTCTGAAGCAAAGTACTGTCCAAAAATAAGCTAAAGAAAGTGCAGAGTACTGTTTATTCTTACCAGGCTTGGGAATCATTTGCAGCTACTCATGTTGTGACTCATCATAAATAATGATGATAATTTAGAAAGCAGACACTAAGTGCAGCTGATGGCAGCCATGCTTCCTGAGGGTTGAATTGATCTCACTAACTATTAGTCTTCCAAACATTAAGCACTACCAGTTTAGACTCTCTATAGTCAGAGAGATGTTCTTTTGAAGCACGATTCATCTTACCAGTCTACATATGCATAAATGGGGAAGCACCCATCTTGTTTCTCTTCAGAGCCTGGAGTTAATACTAAAGTCTATGCTTCTAACTTCTAGTTGGCAAAATTTAAGTTGGATAAATCTAGGACTGACTGGTTCATGACCACTTTAAAAAGACTTTTTACCTTCTTAATATAGGAGGGACGTCTGTCTGAAACAGATAGATAATGAATCAGAAGTAACTTGGTTTTTTAGAAGTGTAAATTGTGTCTGCACACAGAGTTCTCACAAAAAGTTGTGTTAGCTAAATCCTAGTATCTCCTGGTTTTGAGATAAAGTGTGTTTAAAGCAAATGGAAAAAAGAAAATGTAGCCAACAGATTATTGAATGTTTTAGATTACACTTGTTACGTGACTGAAATATTTTCACACCAGTTTTTAATCAAAGGAAATGTTCAGGAAAAAAGTATAATGAAGTATAACCCTGTTTGTTTATGTATACAATGTGCAAGTATGTATAAACAGCTACTTCTATGATAACTTTGCAATCAGTAATCTTAAAGAGTAAATAACTGTCTCCATTCTCTGAATGTTATTTAAAAGTTGTTCCCTGGACTATTAAACACTAAACGTTCTGCTTCTCTGTATGAGAAGGCACTTGTCTGGAAAAACTGTACTGATATTTCTGATTCATTTTTAAAATTGGTACATGTGATTACACTTTAAGTGTGGTCAATTAGAACTGTCCTTACGATGGAGGAGAAATAATGCTTTCCCTTAACTGAAGTAACATGTGCAAACACATGCCTTTTTCTTGCAGTAAGATTGTCTTCATATAAAACTGATTTTCTCAGCTCTGTAGAGGGGGCCAAGGCCTTCCCCTGAGCTAAGGTTAGCAATGTAGAAATCATTCAACCTGACAGTTAGAACCAACTTAAATGTGAAAGAACTGAAACACACTCTTGTTCATCTCTGCTGATATACTTATGTCAGAGCCAATACCAGTAAATTGGATGTTCAAAAAGCTCATCAGAAAGATGAGTTAATCTTTCTTTTTAACATGTCACAAAAGCCAAGTAAGAAGTGTGAGAGAGGGGATGAAAAGGAATAAATAAACAGATGTAAGTCATGTTATATTGAAATTAATGTCACCGTGCATGAATTCAGAAGTAATGTGATAAAGAACCATGCAAAGACATGACTCAGTTACAAGAATACAGCTCCACAAACATCTAGAAAGAGTATTTCTATTTCCACACCTTTTAAACAATGAGTTCTAGTTTCACACAGAATTCTTAAGCTGTCCTTAATTGCTTAATTCCAGAAATTGTTTTTTAAATCCTAAAACCGAAATATGCTAGGATTAGAGAAGTGACTTTTCATATTTATATGTAAACTAATTCCACAATGTAGTGATGAAGACTTTGCCACTCCCTTTTGATGGGCTTTCGCTGGAAGATGTGGTAATTAGGCAATAAGAACCAGTAAATCAAATAAAACCCTCCTCTTAAGTTTGCATGCATTTAAGGGAACTGACTTGAACAACAGTCCATCTTACCAGGTTGCTTCCTGCCAAGTAGGGAGTTACACCAGCCACAAAGCAAATTAAGTCCAGCAGGGAATTATTATTTGTAAGCAAGTTGCTTCTGAAGGACTGATTGATTTCACATTAGCTATCACATTTCAAATGCCTTGTCTAAAGCAGTCAGATTTCTTGGAACTGCACAAGGGGATGCTGGCCAGCTTTCCCTCAGCATTTCCTGGGCTTCGCAACTTTGGTGATGGCACCAAATAAGCTTGTTGTGGGCACAACTGAGCAAACAAGTACAGTAAAGGGTGCGGAGTGAGCGGGGGTGGGGGGGGGTAGGGGAGTAACTGATATGTTTCATAACTAATTAAGATTTTGTTAATATTTTGTAAGAAGATTGAGAACAAAAAGGTTGATTCTTATTTTACCTAAACCACAATTAACAGGTTAAACCTTGGGAACACTTTCTAAATTGAGAATAATAAAACACCGGTCTTTTCAGTAGGGACATACCGATAGCAGAAATTTGGGTGGGGGGCTGGTGTTTAGTTTTGTGTTTTAAGGAACAGGTAAAACATAAGTTTGTCAGGAGTAGTTTAAAAAGAGATGGTATGGCTGTGGCCTGTGAGAAGAAATTGTGAATTACCTTTCAATCCTGTTTCCTATATGAAATTAATTCCAGAAATAGGTTTTCTTCATTTTAAGCAGTTATTTAAGGGTAGTAATAGAAAAAGGGATTCTTCAATATCTCATAATTGTTAAAATTTCTTTCACTGATGATGAAAGGTGAAACATATTTTTGTTGCAAGATGGTTTTACTAATCTAATTATTAGACGCTATTAGGTATCTATTATATATACACATAAAGTAAGGGAATTGTGGTAGCTTGCAATCTAGAACACACTGTTCACCTCCTGGCTGCTCCTATGTATTTCCTTTCAATTTTGTTTACTTTTCTATTTTTTCATTTTTGTTTAATATTCAGGGCTTTTTAACAAAAGCTGCAATACAGCAAAATTGGCTGCAAATGATTCAGGAGCCCTTTAAAGGCAGTATATATTTCAGATAATTGTTCCAAATTTAGATTCTGGCGTTATCAAATAAGAATATGTAATACTTTCACTGCTTTTGAAATTAAATTTTCCCATGTAAAAAAAAAAATCTAGTAGATATTATGCTGTTCAATGAAACAGATAGCATGTAGCCTCTTTAAAGCATAGATTTACACATTTCTTCTGAACAGGTCACATATTGATCCAAATACTTTGCTATTAGTATTTCTCCTAGTGAGTGGCTAAAGACAAAAATATGGCTGCAGATGCACAACAATACAGGAAAGAAATGAGTTCAAGAGGAGCATTTTGATTTATGAAAGTAGATGAGTACAACAGACAGATAAAATGAGAGCGAAGATTACAAAAGGGAAGAAATAAAAGCTTAATGGGGAGCAGGTGGAGTGGACCACAGAACACCAGCTGAAAATAAGCCTTGCTTGTCATACTGGGAGGAAGACAATCAGCCTCAGCCAGCTCAACTGCTTCTCCTTCTACGCAATACTGGGCACATACACTTAAAATTAAATACCATGGAAAATGTCCAAGGAAGACTGAAAAAACTGCCCCAAATCAACAGAGTTTCCTTGGGTTTTTTAGCCCAGTGGCACTAAAAGGACTTATCAAAGCAGAGACGAAAAAGATATATAAACTCTCAGAAAAACATCAAGAACATTAAATAGCTAGAAAACACATATCTTAATGCTTTTTCTTGTCTTCTGTATTATTCTTAACAAAATTCTACTTTTTTAATAACTTACTTTCTCTTTTTTTTTCTGCAGCATGGTTAATTTTTCAATTTGAAGAGCTATTGGTATAAAGCATGCCTCATTAGCTTGTGGGAGGTAGCTAGTCTTCATTAATTCAGTTCTCACTTCATTGGCTTTGCATACAATCATAATTAGCTTCAAAATAGCTTTGGTAACTTCAGCAGATTTATAACTTCAGTTTTATTCCGCATTTGCATTTTTTCCCTTATTTCAATGTGTTGTATGAGTTTTAAAAAATCAAGAACAGCAATGATTGCTTTAGGAAATATTTCGATGTTGCAAGTTTTAGAATGACAGTCTCTCTACATCCTTCTGTTTGCTTAGCTACATAAAGAGTTAAAACACTAAGCCTTACATATTCTCAGATTACAAATACGCAGAAATTCCCACTTTATCTGGCATGTATTCTCTGGGGAAGCAGTTCTTTCCCATGTATGCCAATCCCTCACCACAGTTTATAAGGCAGCAGAGGAACCTGCCCATACTGTTCAGAGCTGAGAAAGGAGTAGTGTTAGTGTTTTATTGATTTCTTATAGCCAAAAGAGGATTGGTTTATTCATTGGGGCTGTACAGCTATAGCAAGGACACATGCTCAGTACCACACAGTTCAAACTGCTATACATAGGCTATACATAGGCAGAAAAAAACCCTGTTTTAAGAAAGACTAAGAGGACCACAGAGGCACAGCATCTCCTGACACCTCTGTAAGTTTGGCAGGAAGTATGTCAGTGTGTTTAGTACATCACTTCTCCCCTCGCTCAGCTGACGATTTCTTTCTTCTCAAGGCAAAAGCACAATGCTTTATTCCCCTATACTGGGCCATATTGATTAAGAGGAGGGGAAATAAACCCTTCAGAAAAGTCCTAGAAGTTTTATGTAACTTACTATTTTCTTGGCACATGTGCCAAGGTACCACCAAAAAAAGAAGAAAACATTTCCAGAAAGAAGCCACAGCAGCTACTAGAGATGTTCCCTAGGAATTTCTCATGCCATAAAGGAACTTCAGGCCACTGCTGAGTCAGGCTGATGGTGTTCCTGGCACACTCCACACATCTGTAAGAAATGATTTATTTGCTCTTCAGGACCATCTTCGTTTTATCTCAAGAATGAGACTCTCAGGGTTGGGATCAGTCCATACCACTGCCACCAGATGAGCACCCTACAAGCCCAAGCCCAATGCTTAGCAATATCCTTATATTTGTCATAAACCCATGGGTGATTTCATCCTGCATGCTCACAGCAATGATTAAATGACATCTCTTTGACACCAGACCACCTTGCAGAGCATTCCCTGGAATTCAAACATGCAGCAAATGGAGCTGACTTAGTATGTGGAAGACTTCTGGCAGAGCCTCATGAGCAGAAAGGGTGTTTTAGCACCTTCTTGCTGACCAGATTTCAGACAGCTGCAGGGAAACAAGGGCAGCCTGTTTTCAGTAAACCCTGCATCACCTGTCCCAGATAGTTGACTGTGATATCATTCCTTCCATACCAGAGTTCTCCTGAGAAACCCAGTAGAAGAATTGTATATCGTATTGGACCTGCTACCTTGTGAGCACAAAAAAAGTCAAGCCCTATCATTAAGAAGATGGGTTCAAACTCATTTGTGATCAGTTTTGGCATAGAAATCTCAGAAGTTGCTCGTATGCCTGGGCAAATGCAAGAGATTTTTGTTCTATCAAGACATACCCTTTTCTTCTTAATCAGCTTGTTCTGAAGGTAGGTAGTGCTCAGATTCTCCTCTCTACATCACATCATCAAATTAAATCTGATTTTGTTCTCATTTTGCTATAAACTTTTGTGCTACAGTCTTACAGTTCCACCGGGCTTGCCTTCCACTACCCTAGCATAAGCTGCCAGTTCCTTCAACTAGCAGGTACCAGGATGTCCAATCAGCTTTTGGAGCTGTCTTGTCACTCTGAGAGGTGGCTGGCAGTAACGCTTCTCAGAATTCCATGTACCCAACACCACCAAATCTTCAGAAGGAAGGCAAGGTGTTGTTTTTAGCCTCTAAAACACATGATATGCTTATTCACAATATGAAACCCCCACAAAATCTACGAAACTTTAAATAAAGAAAATTAAAGAGGGGTTAATTTAAGGGTACCTGCTGACATGCTGTTCCAGTAAGGTCCAAAGGATCCCAGGGTGACTAAAATCACAGATATGCACACAAACAGGCACACAAGTATAACAGGGTTCATTTTATCTATAAACAGACTAAACGTGCAGTTATGCAAAACACGGACTGTTAGAATTTAGGCTTCCAAAGTATTACAACTAGAATTGCTGCTACTATGATTAAGACAACTAGTGATGCACCCTGTGGACATTTGAGGGGACCATAAATGTTCCCTTCCGTCCCAGTGCAATTCATCATGATGAATTAAGGGGAGAAAGGGAAAGGAGAAGTTACCTTGGTTCATACACACACTGACCCTAGGCTGGTGATTGATGTCTGAATCTGCAGCATCCCCAGCGTGGATTGTTGTAGAGGTGAGGTGTTGGTAGTTAACGGACCCTTGTAGGCGTCTCCACAGAGGCAACGTGGTCCTCGTCGTGCCGTGCAGCTACCTCGTCTCTGTGCCCAAACAGCACTACCGTTATAGCAGAGGTTAAAGCTGCCCCTCACACAGCGTATGGCCAGTACGTGTGTGTGGACAGCCCCAAGCTCCACCTTCCAATCACATAATCTGTAACTTCGCGCACGCCCAGTTTCACTACTGGGGTCTCTGTTGGGTGGTCCTTTGACTTCATCTTTACTCTTCTTCCTCGATAAGAGTTTTGAGAACGCGGGAAAACTCACTGTTGTGGCACCTCCTTTCCTTTTCCCATCCCTTGGCATCTGATCACAAGGCGTGTCATTATAAGCTCATCATAGGAGAGTCCACTTGGTTGCAATTAGTCCTCTACTCCCACTATCACCTCTCCTGAAAAAGTTTGCTATCTACTGTTTATTGCAAAGCTTCCAAAACTCCCACTGCCTGGTGGTTTCTTGCAAAGCTCCGTGTTCCATCTCGGATCAAACTTTTTAAAGGGGCCGTCTGACACACATGCCAAAGTGTACAACAACAGGTTACAGTCCTGTCCTGACATACACATAAGAAAAGCGAGCATGGAAAGTCCTTATGAAAAATACTGCTCGGTTCAGTACCTAATAATGTATGTTAAAAATATGTTCATAACTATTATATACACTATTGGTAATTTTTTTCTGTGTTTGAAGTAAGGGCAATTCAGGGTTATCATTTTTCCGATCTGAGAACTGTTGCTCAAGGTTTATAAAGTGAAAGATACAGGGTAGCTGTTCTGGAATAACAAGAGAGTTCACCACAGGGACAGCCCTGTTTTCCAAAATGAATGTATTGTTCTGCACTGAGCACAGTGAGGGAGAGAGAGAGCAAAAGAGAGAGTGCAGGGCTCTTTCAGCATGTCAGTAGGAAAGGCCCAACAATAAATAGCATATTCTATTTAAGAAAATAGAATAAAAGGAGGCCTATAGATGGAAGAGTAAACTTTATGTCCCTCAAATACTGTGAACCTCTCCATGGATGGGATCTGCATGGCATAGCATTCCCATCTGCATGGGGAAATCCATATGGGGTCCATCTGACGTTGCATGAAATTGGGTTTACCTGCATCTGACGACATACAAGATTCACTCATTATCTATATCCCGCTTTTTGCTCAATCTTCTGAAGCAGCTATTTTAATATGCCATTTGTTGATGGACCTTCCTTGCTGATATCCAGAAAGAGTCCTGGAACATTGCTCTCCCCGCACCCCCTTCTGCCCCCCTTGCAGAACAAGCATCTAGACCACAGTTACTATAGAATAGCTGTGATGTTTTAAATTTGTACCCCACCTTAAAGATTTGCTTATGCAGCAAGACCTTTCTCACTGACACACTCTGCACACAGTCAGAGGATGCTGCTTGCAGCAGAGTGGAAATGCCTGAAACCAACCTGAGAATCTTTAATTCCGGGGCCTGCAGAAGCTGGGACAACTCTTTGTCAATTTTCAGGGTGGTGATCTCACTTTTATCATCCCAGTTATCCAGGACACAAATGGAGAGGTCTTAGGTTAAGTATCTGAGGTTGCCCATGTCTCAGTCTGGGTGGAACCTTTCTTCTATAAACACTAAAATAGATCATTACAAATGTGGCAGGATATGAGGACTAGTTGATGAAAGAATCCATATTTTAAGCTGGAGAGAGTTTTTATTCATATTTGGAAAACACCATTTCTCCCTGCCTAATGCATCAACACTGTCTCTGCCTCATACACTTCCTAGTGAGAACAGAGCAATGAGATGCACAAATATATCAACAAATGGTTTTACCTGAATTTTCACCACCTCTCCTTTCCTAATCATCTGCCATTCCAGAATTTAGTCAGACTTTAGAAGTTTGCTATAATAAGGCGAAGACTGCTGAAACGGAACATAGGGTCAGCAGTAAACGACTGTTTCTGAGTTTGTGAGAGATTCAACAAATTGCTTTACAAAAAAATTACAGGCAATGCTGTGAAAGTTCCAACATCTGGAAAAGGATTTGTGTTGCTAGTTGCTATGAATAGTCTTTAATTATCCTGAACATCTTTAAAACAAGAAACAGGGTTTATCAGCGCCAGACGCTGGGCTGCAATCAAATGCACACAATGAATTCTAGCTCCAAGAAGTTAAAGATGCTTTGAAAAGTTGTAATGAAGTGTGCAATTGGAAACATTTATCAGTGATTCTGTCCTAGCGTGAGCCAAGCAATTGTCTGAAATCACTGGAAGCTGGTCTGCTGGCTATTCAAAGACTGAAGAGCTGATTGAGCTTGCATATAATTTTTTTAACGACTTAAGCTTTCTGACTTCAAACCAACAGGAATGCATACTGCATGACTGAGAGGAACTTGACTATACATTCAAATTCCACCATTATATCTTGACAGAGTCCGGCTTTTGATCACTTCAGGTTTGATTTTCCATTCTAAGCAGAAGACAGCAACATGACTGGAAGGTCTGGGGCCACTTTTCCTGTTCTTTTTCATAATCTGGTATGAAGCACAGAAACCAGCAAGAAATTTGGATCCTGATCCATAGGGCCTCCCAAATCTTTTGTAGTCAGGCTTTGTCTGCAGAAAGACTTCAACCACATCTTCATATTATTATTATGTATTTAACAAAAGTGTTTTCAAGAGTGTAAAATCATTACACTGCCTTTTGCCACTGGAATATAGAATTCTCCAATGGTCATATCCACTTCATGCGTCCCTGTTTTGCTGCTATAAAGACCTGTTACGTGATGAAGTATGGTATTATTGCAATTCATCTGTTAATTGAAAGCATCATTCTAAACACACTACCTCCATAACAAATCACCTTTTAAGATTAAAAAGTGGCCTCTTGTCATTAATAAAGAAGCTTTCATGTAAGAGGAAGATGGAGATAATATTTGGGATAACATCATCTGAGTGTATATCTATCTCTTAACTGAGAAAAATCCAGCAATTTTGCTTGAATACCAAAAAGGAATGGACATATGGACCGGAGGTTACTCAATATTGTTCGTAATTTAATGGGTGGAATAATCATCAAGGATTATAATTGAAAAGATGACTCAATTTCTGTGTTTTTAAAACATGAATGAAAAAAGATTACTGATGCTATCAGAAAGCTCCCACTTCTGCCTAGCCAACTAACAGAGAAACCTGCTAGTATGCAGCTTTCCAGCTGTGGTGACTTCTTTAAGCGAATTGAAAGAGAGAATATTCTACAGAGAGCCTGGAACAGGCTCTGAGAGAGCCATCCATTAACCAGAAAATCTTTCCTTCCCTCTGATCCTATCCAGATGCGGAGAACCCATCTTCTGGCTATGCAGAGCTAAGGTGCCCTGGCAGAGCCCTGCCAGAGCTCTTAGCGGGTGTCTGTAGGTCTCAGTTCAGCACCAAAGCCACCTATCACTTGTTCCCAAAGCCTTGTAAGTTCTCCCTCTCCTAGAAGGGCAGGCAGAACATAGGCTTAATAAAAGCACCATGAAAAGCCAAGTGATAGATCGATGTTCTTTCAGTCTGAAATTAAAACCTATGTCAATCGTAATGGCAGAAATATATGTTTTAAATTGGACTCAAATTGCTTTCAGCAAAAAGATATTTGAAAGCATCATGAGCAGATTGAAGGTTCAAAAAAAAATAGCAGTTGCCAACTTCAGTAATCTCTGGAGTGCTGCACAGAACAAAAGAGTCTTTCTCATTGAATTTTGCCTGCAGAAAGCCACTGCAGCCTGGAGCGGCTGGATGTCTGGAAAGCACGTATTTTTAAATGAGCATTAGAACTTGAGTAGGTCGAAATATAAACAGGAAAAAAGCTTGATATTTCAAAGACTATGGAAGTCTACCTGTGCCACAGAATGCAGCCTGAATTATAAAGCTGCAGATTTTTGGCCTGCCAGGGTTCAGCTCTATGGGCGCTTAGTCAGTCCTAACAATAGGACAAGGCAGGGAACTGCTTTGCTTTCTCACTGGAGTATGTTGTTGGCTTATCCTGTAATAACACAACAGATTCTATAGATTAATTTTGCTGCAAAAGCAATTTCTCTCATTTTTACCTTAAAAAAAAAAAGGCACAGTAATTAACTTGTCAGCATTTTCATTTGGCAAACTAATACAGTACGTAGAATCAAGTATTCATTAATAATTGACTATGAAAATGGTAGTTAAACTATGTTCGGCTAATGTAATAGCTAACAGCTATGAGAATACAGCGTGCATGTTTCTTTGCAAGAATGAAGTATTTCAAAACAATACTGTTTGAGAGTGATTTTGTAAAGAGTAACTATAATAAAACTGCAAAGTGCCCAGGACAAAATTTTGACCCATAATACAGAATACTTCTGAGAATTAGATTATTTATAATTTCTTCAAACCCATGTATTTTTTCTAAAGATTTACAAGGGTCAGCCAATGATTTGTTTTTAGTCAGGACTCAAACTGCAAGGAAACAAAACTGCATTACAAATAAGAAAACCTGATACCAATATGTAACGATATCTATTGGAAAATAGAATGAAGTCACTGGTGACTCCGCATTGAATCAAACCTTTTGTTTCCACATTAAGGCTGCAGTTTTATCCTTTTACATTGCCTTTCCACAGTCTCCTTAATTTCAATTTGCTATTCCTTAATGGGTAACAAAACATAGTCCTATTTAACCGTGTTTGACTGTGAAGTGGTGCATTTTCTTTCTCTCTTTTCTTTCTTTTCATGTATCAAAAATTGCAAAGTAATTTTTCTTCCTGTCAGAGAGCTTGAAGCTCAGTGGAGCTCCTGTCTAATACTTCAGCTTTCATATGTTAAGTGTCTGCAAAACCTTTTAGGCAGGAAAGAAAACAAAGGCTATAGGGAATAATATTTTTTTCCCAGGTTGTTTTTTTCCACTGTGCAGCTCACCTTTCATAATTATTCTACCCATGCAGCTTGACTTCTGTTGGAAAATAAACCAGAAGCAGAGAATTGATATGTCTTTTCCAAAGAGAAGTGTTAGAAATGAGCACATGAAACTCCAGAATGCAAAAATACATTTGATAAAACCACACTTTAAAGATGTTATCTATTTCCTCCCAAATGATCAGATTTTCCAAGGCAATCCAAAGTCAAGCTTTCTTTGAAGCTTCATTTTATTAGAAACTAAGGTTCAGTTTCTGACCTTTCAACAGATAAAACAGCCAGGATTCTGTTTTACCTTAACTATAGACACTTGATTTAGATTTCTATAGGCACCCTTCCTGCCTAAAATCCCCTTGTAGTCCATGGAACCAACAAATTCCATCGAAGTTGCCTGGAGAGATACTGAGCTTACCAGCTATGAGGGCATCAGTACAGTTGCCCAAGTACACAGATCCTTTCTGCCATGTTAAAAATCTTCACAGACTGGCAATATTATGCAAGGCCTATAAGAGAGACGTGAAATTAAATGGTATGTCCATTTTTGGATGAGGTGAATGACTTCCCCCTCTCCCTTGGCTGGGAGCAGAATCCAGCTGCCCACACCACAGTGTGTCCAAGATGCCACAGAACACCTGAGACACTTGCTCAGGATGAACATACTGATGTAGGACCCACAAGAGAACTTTAACTGCTGGAGAGGCAGCTCTAGTCCTGGCAGTAAATCTCACACAGTTAAGCTATACAAGTTTTATAATGAATTCCACAATATATCTCCACATAGCAGATGCTTAGTCAACTGGAGGGCTTGTAGCCACATAACTTACATTTCTTATTTTGAATTAAATCCCACCATAAAAGTTTGCATGTCAAACCCAACTTCTCCAACTTTCAAACGAGCTCAGAGTGTTCTGAGTCACACTACACATTTATCATCAGAATACCAAATAAGCAACCGAACTGCTCATACTGAATAAACTTAAACCCCAAATCCCAAACCTCACTGCTGCCTTCACACCACGTGTGTATCCTATCAGAGAAACATCTCTGTCCCCACCTGTGCATCTAGTGTTTCCCAACTAGAGATGCCTTAAGCCTTTATCTTTTTCTCTACTGTGAAAAAAGAGCAGTGATGTTAATCTCGTTAGAACAAAACACATCCCTTTTTTCCTAGTTGTTTCAAAACTTCTAGTTGCAAAAAAGAGAAAAAATAACTTCTGCAATCGTGCAGTAAAAAATAGATTTTGCTTACTGAAATCAGAAGTTTGTAACTGGCGTGGAAATACAAAGTCTATTCAAATCCTTCTTCAGATAACATTTCCAGCTGCAAGGGCAGAAAGTACTACATGCAAGTATTTATATCTGTTCCACGTGATCATTATAATCACATTTCTCCCTTAGATCTTGTAAACTGAAGGAAAAAAAATACAAAAATCACTAAAGGAAACATAAATATGTACTTATTCTTGTGGTTTCTAGGAACTCACATAATCATCTTCCATCGCATAACCAATCTAGTTACATTTTCAAACATAAAAAGCTCTAGAGGCAAGTATTGTCTGGGTAAGAGCCATTTTTAATACCAGAAGAACAGGAGCTCCTTAATAGTATGCACAATAGGACAACATGCAACTATTCGGGCTAGTAAATGAGAGCTAAATTTCTTACAGGGAACATGGGTTAAATGCAGATAACTGTCCTGGTTTGGGCTGGAATGAATTGCATTTTCTTCCTGGTAGCAGGTACAGAGCTGTGTTTTGCGTTTGGCATAAGAATAATGTTGATAACACACTGATGTTTCAGCTGTTGCTGAGCAGTGCTTATATTTAGTCAAGGGCTTTTCAGCTTCTCATACTCCCCTGCCAGCTGAGGTTGGGGGTGCACAAGAAGCTGGGAGAGGACACAGCAAAGACAGCTGGCCCAAACGAGCCAAGGGGGTACTCCATACCATATGATGTCATGTCCGGTATATAAACTGGGGACAGTTGGCTGGGGGACACTGCAACTTGGGGATTGACTGGGCATCAGTCACTGGATGGTAAGCAATTGTATTGTGCATCACTTGTTTTATATTTCCTGTTATTATTATTACTTTCTCTTCCTTTTCTGTCCTATTAAACTGTCTTTATCCCAGCCCACGAGTTTTACTTTTTTTTTTTTCCCAATTCTCTCCTTCATCCCACTGAGGGTAGGGGAGTGAGTGAGCAGCTGTGTGGTTCTTAATTACCAGCTGAGGTTAAACCATGACAGTAATCAGTTTCATCATTACACTATTAACTAGAATCCTCGTTCTCAGAAAATATCTACAGTTTTTTAAAGGCTGTAAGTAACCAGAACATCTGTCACTTTTGAGAGAAAACTAAAATTTCATAATAATAGCACAATAGAGAAAAAAATTAAATTTTTAATATACCATCACCTTTCCTAAATCATTATCAGATTATCACTCCATAAGAAAAGAAAAAAAATCCCTTTTGTTTAAGAGAATAGTTAAAAAATAAGAAAAAGACCTGGAACTAGGCAGTCAGCTGTAGCTTGATGCTTTTATAGCTCACCACCAAGAGAAAGTTGCTGTTACACCAGTGAAGGATTCCCAGAAATATATAGGTGATTTTCCTGAGATCGCCTAAACCCACTATAAAAGTACAAATCAACAGCCAAGCAATGAAGAGTCCAGGCAATGGAAAGCATTAGGTTTCTAGGCATCAACCAACACTTGCATTTCACCCATCTGAAGGTAAAGCTGCACTGACAAGACAAGTAGCATTATTTCACATTAAAAAGAAAAGCAGAGTGGATTTATTCCAAAGTGGGTAAATTTCAACAGTTCTGTCTACAGATAACTAACGTGAATTAGCAGGGCAAGCCTCCCATCCAGGAGGTACAGATGTAGGTAGTTCAGTCTGGCAGCTCTGCTAGAAATTAACAACTGGACATCAAAGGAGAATTTCTACCTGCTGAGATGAGACCGTAATTCACACTTAGATTTGACCTGGATGCACTGCAGCCTTTTCTAATTAAACAATACTCAAAAAAAAAGTGATCTGAGATTTATTTATTTATTAATGTGTTGCCTGACCTTCCTTTTGGCTATGTTCTCCTTATTCATACCCAAAATCAACTACCATAATAATTGCATTAAAGGAAAAAGATCTGATGGATTGTTAATGAGAAGAGAACAGGATAAAAGCCCATTGCATAGACAAGGCAGACAACCTGCTTAGCAGCAGGAGGTGATTCTACTAAGTGCAAAGATAACATTTAGTCAGTCTTATCTAAAACCAGCTTTCACTTATTTTCAAACTCTCAAAATGAAATCATTCACCTTTTAAACAAGAGAGCTGATCAAGAGATACCCAACTTCAAAACGTGATGGACTAGCAAAGATCTGACCTTTGAAACTGTCAGCTACACAAGGATTTTTGGTAACATTTCAAAAGTTTCTGTGATATTTTATATATAGAATTTTTTTAGATTTTTAAACATGCAGTTTTAAATGCAGCAAATTTTCTGTGAGATTCACATGAAGAAAAATCATATTAATAACTGGAGAGACCATCTTGGGATTCAGTGTTTCCAGCCAGCCCTCCTCCCCCAAAAATCAGGTCACCTACCTCAGTATTTAGATACACCTTCAAATTCCTTTCTCTAAACTTTCCAGTAACACCAATTTTAATCTTCTCTATTAAGTATCACAGTTGATAAATAATTAACTGTATGAAATCCATTATGATCTCAGGTTGAAACACATCATCACTGTCACCTTCACTTGTGCACACTCTATACTCACGGATTTATGTAATTATTTTGCCTGAGAAAAGAACAGTTGGCCTTCAGCTGTTTGACTCTCTTGAAAATGTATTTCCGTACTTCATAAGCATGTAAAGCAGTTTTGTTTGCATATTCTCCCTCTCAATGTAATTTTATTGAGACCAAGGGAATAGAACATGTAATACTAAGCTCCTTTCTTGTTCCTTTTCCCTCTTAAAAAGAAGGGTTTGTTTCTTCCCACGGCTATAGCTACTTAGCACAGTACAGAAGCCCTTTCAATTCTGAATGTTACTAAACTCTGCACAAAAGATGATGGGGTTTTAGCTTATGAAATGTCATTCAAAAATAGCTCTATATACAAATAACCTGCACTGTGGATCTACATCATCGGAAAGTCTGTGTGCTATGTGGAGAGACTTAAACCAAACAAGATAAAGCTAACATCTTTAAAGCCAAGTGACTAATCAACATTCAAGGTTATTGGATAACCAGATCATCCATTGAGGCAACTAGCTGTGTACAGGGCACTCGACCCCCTGCCGTCGAGGTCCATTTATACACTTTCTCTAATGTAGAGGATGCAAAATGGCGTTTTATTGCGCAGCCCAGAAGGTTATATAGTTTCTAAAGAAGCCTCACCCTTCGTGGGCGGTTCCTACCTTCCCGTCACAGCCCGTGATCTTCCGGCCGCCTATACTGCCACCCAGTGTGCCACAACATCCATGGGCCTCTGTGGATACACAGTGTGCTGCACAGAAACTGAGGAATCCCACTGTGCAAGTAGATGAACAACCACATACACAAACATAATGCCTGTTTCTGCTCTATTAGCAAAACCCCTCCTGATGCTCCTTAGACTAGATTTCTCGATTGGTCAAAGGCAAGGCAGGATAGCAGCAACATTTTGGATTGCTCACCATGTGTATGCAAACACAGGGAAGTCAATCCACAGAGGTATTTACTGGGATACAGAATATTCCCTCAGGTGAATGGATCCAGATGCTCTTTTAATATTCCATGCCAGATCTGTTCGTCCTAACTAAGCCATTTCTCTTACTGCAGGTCACAGTGCTGGCAGGTTTCTGAGGCAGAAGACGCTGTCCAGCCCTGCATAGAAAATAGCTGACTTCTGTCCAGGCACTGGCTAGCCCAGCTATACACATTTGACAGAAACATGGTGCAGAGCAATTTGGGTTTCTCTTTGGAGGTGGACAACACTGGACCTTTTCGATCTACCTTGCTCCCCCAGTTCTGCTATATGTAGAGCTGATTACCTCCTCAGTCTGATGTCTATAGGAATCTCAGCATATGCAGTACATCAATTCTCTAAAACGATCCAAGCATTGTCCTTTTCAGAAGAGGGTCTTTCAGGGAAAAGGGTGTGGACAGTGCCATTGAGGCACTATGGAGGAGGCAAGGTGAGCAGTTTCAACACTGACCTCATACTGGAAACGTGTTCCTGCCTACTCCATAGCTGATGCCACTTAGCAGAGGTGTTGCTGTGAAAAGGAGAGGATCATTTCATGTAGGATATTTACCCAGTCATGATACTGTTCATGCAAAAAACAAGATTGCGCTTACCGACACACTTCAAATTTGCATTTTGGAGCATGCACAGATAAGCAGATACCAGGAACAGTAAGTAGCAAGTTTTCAGGCATAGATTTGCCCTCCTAATGAAGTTTTTAACATCATAAGAACAGCCTGTGGTTTTGTCTTTTAACATTTCTCAATATGTGATAAAGATATTTTTAATAACATGTTCCAAAGTTTCACTGAATTAATTAGAAATCTGTGTATTAACCAAGAATGCATCATCAGAATTGATACACTGGCTATCAATATCTGCAGGCTACCTGGAACAATGTGCTCTGAGCTCCCTGTCATCTCAGTGCATCAGGAATGATGTCTCCCCTGAAGGACTGGAAAACAGTATAAAATGCCACTGCTGAAGAGGTGATCAATCCACTTTTCAAATCCTCAGAGGCATGCTTGTGTGATTTATCACAGATGGACACAAAGTCTGTTTTATGTAGTTCATAAAGAACTAGTTCTTCTGAGTAAACTGAAGGTCTGAATTTGCTAGAGAGTATTATCTTATCAAAGACTCACAGAAATTCGGATGTGCTAGTAAAGAGTGGCATTTCATCCCTGTGTTTTGTCTTATTGTGTCTCTGCTAGTACATTTACCAATCACATATCCTAACTACCACAATGATGTTTCTCATGTTTTGCTGCCTTTTAGACTTGTAGATGCACTTGTTTCAAAGCTTCTTTTAACATTGCATTACATCTTTTCAATGTCCTGTGTTCGTAAAATATAAATATCATGGGTAGTAAATTAGAGCCCTATCAGGATTTCAAGAGTCTCATACATTTTATGTTGGACAGCTTCTTCTGCCTGTGTGATGATGAATGGATAGTAGCAGAAGAATCCCCGGACTAAAAAACGTGTCACTTTAACATGAACAGGTCAGGGTAAAATCTGGAAAAGTATGCCGTCTGCATTCACTCAGGAACTTTGGTCTATCTACTGTCAACCTACTCATTTACCATCTATGATCTAGACGATGTCTCCTCCCCTAAGATGCAAGCAGAGCTTTCTTGCTTTTTTTTTTTTTTGTTATACACCACTATACGACATGCAAACACTGATTTATCAGGTTGTTCATCATGCTTTGTCTCCATCCCAGTACAGTTTTCCTTGCTTTTGAAAATCTTTGACTGTGATTGCCTTGGCAAAATTTTCCCTCTTCCAACAAAAAGTGTTAGCTATATTTGAAAAAGACATTTGTGATTACTGTCATCTCATCCTCCTCTTGCATTTTGTGAGGTTTCACTTCTGCAACTCTCCTTCTCTTTTGTCTTTGTTAATAGTTTCATATAAGTCTAAACTTCCTTATAGAAGAGGAGGTGAAGCAGATTTCAAGACGCCTCCTTTCAGACGAGTCTTTGATCTAGGTTATTTGCATTCAGTATTACACTACACTGTTCTAGATAAGTATTATTAAGATTTTTGCTCTCTTTCCTGTTGTCTGAAGAAGACAGGTGTGTGCCCAGTATATATTATTTTTCAGGTTTATGTGTCCCCAGAAGTCAAACAAATAATCTGCTGACTAGACACTTACAGACCTTGTCTGCCCATTCCAGGAAAGAGACTGTCTGTAGTAATGATGTTAAAGCAATAATGACAACAATATCATTCAAACGGTTTGGGGAAAAACAAAGAAGTATGATTTCACAAAAAGAAATCCTCTCTGATACTCCCAGTTTTTACTCTCCAGTATTGACTGTAACCTAATTTTAGTCTTCCATCTGCCTACATATACTGTATGTGAAGCTGGAGAGAACTTACACCAAGTCAGTGGTAGTAGCACAGATGCATCTGTTGGTGAGACACCACTAACATTTTCACCTCTCTAAGGCTTCCTAGGAAATAATTGTCTTCCTTTAGCCATGCTTCAAGAGCCCTTATTGAATATGGGGTGGCATTCTGAAATCCTGGCACAACAAAACACATTTTATTCTATCTCAGAAGACAGCAAACATGAAAAGGCTATTTGAAAGACATGAAGATTTCAAAGTCTGGTGCTATTTCATGTTGTCAGCAAAGTTAAGCTAAGCATTTTTTTACATGAAGTCCTTACCTCAGTTAAAACAGCAGCTTATAATTGTAGGGGTTTGACACAGAAAAGACAAAACATGACCCAGCACATTTAACAATAAAAGCACACTACATGGAAGTTAAATGACCGCTATATTAGATGTATTTGTCCATCACTGTTCATTCAATAAGGTGTGATTCACTTTCCTGGCTACAAATGGGTCTTATTACTCCTCTGTAATGCACAAATGTTATAATTTGGAGGTTAACATATTGCAAACCTCAGTATCTCTGTGTTCCCTTGGAGACATCCCAGGCAAACTAATGATTTTCATTTCAGACTTTCATTTCACTCTGCACTTTTCATTGCTGTGAGGGCTTTGTGGTGATCGCAAAATGCTTACCCAAGCAAAATATAACTAAAATTCATCTAAGGTACCCAGAAGTCTACTATACTCCCCTTGGAAAATGTGGTTTATTCTTTTCAGTGTTTTGTTGGCTTAATGACATGAAATGTGTAACCCTTTCTGTTTTTTCTTCTTTTAATTCGCTTTCATCCAAGTTCACATTACTAACAGTGACACAAATGTGACGTATTTTCCGATCCAAAAGCAAAATATTACTATTTCTTTAGCTAATCAAAGTCAATTTAATGCCCATTTTTAAGTTAAAACCGGTAGTATTATGTCCTGTAGAGCAAAATGTGTCACGTGTTTCACTACACAAACCTGCCACTTGTATTTCATCTCAAAATGGGAGTTAGTACATGATTTCTAATTTTTGCTTTAATTACCAAATGTTGACATCTGATTTCATAATGCTTTTGACGCAAAACTGTCTTTTGAATTTTAATATTTTTACCTGCCTTTTCTCATTCAAATCATTCCATAAATTCATTTTCATCCTGCATATTTATTTGTTTCTTTTTAAAATTTTTTTAATTTGAACATTAAAAAGAGTTTTCTGTTATGCATTAAAATCAATGGACACTAATATATATTTCTTAACCCTGATGCAGTGTTTTTTTCTTATGACTTCATTTCTATATCAGGAATAAATCACACAAAACTGAATAAACCTTTGACAACAAATTAAGTTCTTTAAAACAATGATTAAGGATAAATCTAAGTAAAAAAAAATTACGTACTCAAAACGTAACAAACCACCCTCTGAACTTTTGAACAGACCTGTTAGCATAGCAGTTAATGACTGTGAGTTCTTTAGGTGTGTATTATTTCCAGGTTTGCTATTAATAGCAATAGCAACAATTCACAGACAAGCAATACCTGAAATAGTATTACATTTGTTACACTAAATTGCTACCAATCAAAGGCAATTCAACACATGCTCAACCCAAAAATAGGCATAAAGAACAGTAGCTCTCTTATATAGCATATGTGAATGCTACCTTACAGACAGTAATTTTTCTGTACTCTTTTTTTAGTGTTGATAACATCAGAAACAAAGTATTACAGTTGCAAAATAATATAAGAGCAGTAGAATGGTCTTTTAACTAATTTCAGCATGTATATGGCCAAAAGGAAAGACAACTTAAGTAAGTGAAGACTGAGTAAAGAAAGGAGACAGCAGCAAGTATTCTAAACAAAATCAACCATTAAAACCACTACTGAAAAATGCTGTTGTTTTGTTTTCCCTCCAGTGTAAAATTTCACTCCTGAAATATGCTCTCATCTAGATAGCACAATTTGTGAAGCCCATACACAATGATTTGCTTGGCGGTCACAATTTAGTGATCCATTAAAGACTTATCTTTAGGCTCCAGCTCCCTGAACCCATCAATCAGAGCTAAAGCAATAAAGGCTGCTGAGGGCAGAAGCTTTGGGGCTCATTTTCGGAACAGACTGAGCACCCTCAGCTGTCAAAGTCATAGCTACAGGTACTCAGTACAATTAAAAAAAGAAAAAAAGACTGTCTGTATTCTGTCTGTTAGTTTCTTTCACCTGCACTGACACTGAGCAGAGAAAATCTGCTTTTGTGTATTTCCCAGGAAGTCAATTCTCACATTTCCACAAGTAATCTGCATGCCAGTGGGTTAAGATCTGAATCAGTCATTCAGCAGTAGTAACATACTTTGCTTAGTCACAGCAAAGAACTTCCAAACGCTAAAGTAGACAAGGAAAGTCCTAGCAGGAGATGATGAAGTTGTGCCATCGTGAAAATGAGAGTTCAGGAGAAGCTGGACAGTCACTTTTTGTTGTCACTGAACCAACATCCTTCTAGAGGAATTCATGAAGAAACGGTGTTCATCAGCACTGAAAGTGTATGTTTTTAATGCAGGGGCTGAATTTCCATTAAGAGGAGTTAGAATGACAGTATTTGCATTTGTATTTCAAATATGTCTTTCTCTTCCCCACAGAATTAGAGCTGTTTACACTTAGGATTATGAGTTAAACCAGTTTGGTCATGTGAATCATGCCTGAACCAAGAACTGCAGTTCAGAGTTTGAAAAGATCTGGTTTTAGTATTGTTATTTGGAGTCCATCCATAGTTCCAGACCATCCCAGCTGGGGAACTCACCTAACTGAATGCATTTCACCAAGCCCCCAGGTGCCGCATTGGGGTTGAGGATCTGTTCTGGTCAACCAATAAACTTTTCTGAACAAGAAGCTGTGATGTGATTGCAAAAACTCCTGAGATGCACACAAGATTACAGAGTTGCCAGCTCCCCCATTGTTGCTGTTTTTCTCATGATAATAGTATTTTTCTTCAAGCCCCAGTCCCTGAAATGAGAGTCTCTGTTTTCATTATATAAAAAACAGACTTCTAGCTCTTTCTGTTGTAAGGGGAAGTTTGAAAATGAGACTTCAGAACACCTGGACATTTTAGAAATGCCCAAACAAATATTATCATTATTACTTAGGAGTTTTTACTTTTTAAACTTATTAAAAATTAATCTGGGGAATCCGACTCACTGTTTGTTAATGCTCAAGAACTGTTATGATAAGAAATACACAGAGGGTCCCTCATGCAGCTGAATGGGACACCAGGAGAGATATGGAAGATATTTTTAGAAAATATTTTGAGCTTTTCTCTCAAGGATAACTTTAAGTTAGTATAACTTGCCACTGGGGAGACAAATGCTGTGACCTGCTTCTGCTATGTTTTGTTTTCCTTTCAGAGCAGAAAAAAAAAGTGCACATGGTAGGCTTGTATGAACTGCACAGCTTGTGTCATATATGTGAGCAGTTTAGTCCTAGCTGGAAGCTAGCTGGAAGACAGCTAACACATGGGGAAAGGCTGCAAAGGAACATAAAGTCACAATCAATTTGTTACCAACCAGCAGAACTGAAAAGAAAACAAACTGAAAGGCAAGAAGTTGTTTGGTCTCTTAGATACCAAACGCCACAGTAACAAGAAGGGTGAAGTGGAAATTCCTGTGGATAAGAGGAAATTTGGCAATGCCTAATCCAGGAGGAATCATTTGTGTGATTGGAATGTTAAAATCACTGAAGCAGGTCTGGAAAAAAGAGAAATGAGTGGGTAGTATGGTGTGCCACATGAAAGAGAAAACACACCTTGTGAATTAAATAAGGAGCAGTAGGTTTTGCATGTGTCATTATACTATTCTATGTTTTTTTGCTACAGACGGTTAAAACTACCTGATGAAGAGGATAAGTCAATCCACTGTAATGAGAAAGAAGAAAAGCTGTATATGGAGGAGCTTTGTTTGGGCAGGAGGCCGCTAGCAGCCAGTGGCAAACAGGATGAGAGCTGCTGACAGGTGCAGATAATAATGGCCCAGCACAAACTCCACTCAGAGGTTACACAAGTTGTATTGGGTGAGGTGATGGAATAACAGAATGAATGAATCACATGTCTGTGATAGGGGCAGTTGCCTATTGCTAGCTGTCAAAACTGAATCAGTATTAGCTAGGTCTCCATCAACCCTTTGATAGATGCTGCTGCAATGGAGTCCTGAAATTATTACAGAAGATCACCAGTTTGTTTCAACAGTAATGAAGAGGCAGTACATTCACCTTCGGTGAAATAAAAGAGGTTGCTTATTTTGTTTTATCTTAACCCACTACGGCAAAAGACAGTTGCCTTTCAGCAACATGGTCTTTAAAGAAGAACCGCCTCAAAACCTGTACAATGTGGTTTGATGTGAGCTGCTAAATCTTTTTGGTATCACAAGGAGCATGTAGGCAGTATGCATGTCCCTGCAAAAAACATCTGAGGACAGAAATAGAAAAGCCTCTATGTAAAAAATGTAATTGCATATAATAAAACAAGGGAAAAAAAGAAAAAAGAAGGAAAAAAAAAGAAGAAAGAAAAAAAAAGAAGAAAGAAAAGAAAAATAAAAAACAAACAAAAGAGAGGCAGAGCGCAAAATTCTCAACACCAGATAACACCCAGGGATAGTCCTGGGAGAAATACCTTGATCATGACAGATCTGACAAACCCAAGACACATCCCAAAATCCATATATGCTCTTACTCTCAATGTGAGGCGAGCAGGGCTTGAATCTCACTTTATTGCACCCATATACTCCTCCATAGCACTGGTGGAAGAGCCTGCGGGAGGCAGCTGGGGCACGGCTTCTTGTCATAAGACAAGAGAGACTTTTTCTGGCCCTATTCAAGGATGACCTGTACCTGTGTTGCAGTTAAGATGCTCTTTTACTAAAGCCTCTGGAAAGCCTATGGCACGCACATTCCCCTACAATCACTAGGGGTCACATTTTGTTGCTGGTCTCATAGATTTCATGGTCTTTCTTTACGGAGAGTTAAAAGGCTCCTCCCTAAGAAGTGTTTTTAAGGGGATAGTTACACAAACTGGATTCTTTTCTGGGTGTTTCTGCAGTTCTATGACAGCTGGGCATGACTTGCTGGGGGTTTTTTGTTTATTTTGGTTTGGTTTTGTATGCTAGTCATATTGCAATAGGAAATAGCTATGCAAACTGTGGAAGCCATAAACCAGATAATCCTAAGATATTTGGGGATTTATTTTGCCAATAAGTACTCTGAAGAACGACCCTCAGGCAGCAATTTGAGAAAAATGTCCTGTGTTTGGTTTATTTCATCACAAGGTACATAAGGCTTGAGTTTTGAAAACATACTTATTTTCATACCTTTTTCTTTAATACACCCAAGTTGCAGTTGGCCCACACAAAGCAGAAGTATGAAAGTCAAAAACCATCAGTAACAGGCAGAGACAGGAAAATAAATATTACCTGCCTGTTGCAAGGTTCTGGGGAACTATGGAGAATTGTCACAGCAAGACTCAGTCATTAACTCCTTCCTCTGCTATGAGTGCATTTGAGGAAGCTGCAAGAAGTATGTCAAGGTCACGTTTACCCAATTCCAACGAAGCAAAGCATAAATCATAACTCGTTAACCACCCAATGGGAATAAAAGGGTAATTTATTTTTTTAACAGCTAAGTAATTAAAAAGGCAAGTGTGTTCCATATTGAAAGTAAGTTACTATATTAGATAAGGGAATGGTTCCTGACCATGTGACATTATTAATATGACCAAAAATTATCTGGTCTCTTAAATTACTTTATTCCCCTTAGCAGAATGTTAATCTCAGGTTAGTAATTTTACTTGCATTAGTATGTGACTTCTTAAAATTGGCATTTCATTTCATTTTTTAAGTTGCTCCTCTTTTAATTTCTTCTTCTCCTACTCACAGGGTTGTGTTTATTTTAACTGGGAGTTACTTATGCCAGACTGTGTACTGACTCTCCATGATAGTTTTTTTTAATATCATTTCTTTTGAAACCCATCGTACTGTGGAAAGAATCACTATAAATAACAGAGCGAATTTAAAATCCAATCTCACTTGAATGAAGAGTCTCTCTTTCCAAGATGCAAAATGACCTAATAATTTCATGGATACTATAGGGTTTTGCTTCATACTTTCCCCTTTCTTACGATGGTTAGCAATGCCTTTTGTAAGAATTGCCACTGAAATCAGAATAGGAGGCATCTATTTTTAACTAAGGAGGAAACATAACATGGCTACTTTATACAATGTGGAAATACAGTATGAGACAATAACTACATAATTACTCCTATTCTACTACTTTTGTCACAAAATCAGAAAACAGCTTTTCCCATTAAAGGCAATATTTGCATTGTAATTTAATTTTTCCTTTGCTACAGTGTGTTTCCTTGGTAACCAAAAACTCTACCACAGAATTCAATAAATGACCCGTAAAACAACCAATTCATTTACAATGATGTTTAAACAAGCAGCACCTACCATCAGCAGCCACACAATTGTATCTAAGATACCATAGTATTTCTTAATCCACTGGTAGATGCTGATGAAGTAAAAATGAGGTGAAGAGGGAGACAAAGAGAGAAAACTGACAAGGAGTCATAATTAGTGCTGAACGGGGAAAAATTGCTACCAGTTTTGCTAAAACAAAACATCTCTTGAATTCCTAGGAAAGCTGAACTGGAAAACAATTAAGGAGTTTTTGCCAAAGAGGTTACTTTATCTCTTATTTATTCTTCATAATAAGGTCCTTACTTAGTACTCCCCAGGTGTGTATGCATCTGTAGAGTCATAGAATCATAGAAATATTTAGGTTGAAAAAGACCTTTAAGATCATCAAGTCCAAACCTTAATCTAGCACTGCCAAATTCACCTTTAAACCATGTCCCTCAGCACCTTATCTACAGTATTTTAAATACCTCCAGAGATGGTGACTCAACCACTTTCCTGGGCAGCCCATTTCAGTGCTTGACAAACCTTTTGGTGAAGAATTTTTTCCTAGCGTCCAATCTAAACCACCCCTGGTATAACCTGGGGCCATTTCCTCTTGTCCTACCATGTATGGGAAACAAAAAATGTGACAACAGTGTGTCTTTCTAGCTGGTGATGTGTGATCTGCAATTTTGTACTCTTAACATTTCGACAACTCTGTTAACTGAATATTGCCAGCCTGCCTTAATAAAACAGACACCTGAAGGGTTAGCACCCACTGTAACCAGCTCCTGTCTTGCCATAGCATGCTGCACAAACTGCTTTATGAATCACACGTGATCGTGATGGCCCCCTTTAACTATGTCAACACATTCTGGCAGAATTTCCTCAGGATAAAAGATCTTGACTCAAGACGAATTGGTATCTCTAAAGACGGAATTGTGTAGGTAAATGGTCATAAATTAATCTTGTATTTTTTACCAGGAACAGTAACAACTTAAATGCTATGTATGGTGTCTTTGTTACTCAGACCTTGGTTTTAATGGTCACAAAAAGTGAGAATGTAAGTTAGAGTCAAGATGCAGGGAAAAGTGTTCTCTTCTAGGCAGAAGATGAGTTTTCAATGAGGTTGAATCCTCATGTATTCATAAGAGTATCCAGGCTAGGATTTTTTTTAACTTTACTGAAAAAGTGCGTTTGCTTTTTGAGTTTTTTTTATTTGCTTGGTTTTAAGACAAAATACACGAGTTGTTTAAAAACAATAGAGGTTAAATCTTACAAAATAGCGTTTTGATGTCTGATTATAATACATGAAAGAAACTGATGAGTGACCTATTAAACCACTTAGACACATATAAGTTTATGTGGCTAGAAGGGATCCACCTAAAGGTGCTGAGGGAGCTTGCAGAAGTGTTCCCCAGCCACTTCCCATCATTTATCAGCAGTCCCGGCTAACTGGGCAGCTACCAGACAGCTGGAGGTTAGCAAATGTGACACCCGTTTACAAGAAGGGCCAGAAGGAGGATCCAGGGAACTATAGGCTTCTCAGTCTGACCTTGGTGCCAGTGAAGGTTATGGAGTAGATAATCTTGAGTAACATCATGTTGCATGTACAGGACACCCAGGTGATCACACCCTGTCAGCATGACTTTATGTAAAGCAGGTCCTGCTTGACTAACCTGA
>NW_010420266.1:0-10827 GCF_000710305.1 Buceros rhinoceros silvestris
GCAGCCCCGGATGGTGGCCTCGAGGGGCCCGGAGCCCGCGGGGGGCGTATTTGGCCTTGCGGGGAGAAGCGCTGAAGCAGGAATTGAGGCGGGAGAGAAGAGCTCCGCTACCAGGCGTTTCTTCCATTATTCAGGCTGAAGGGAGGAAATGGCCCTGGCGTCACCTGCAAGTTCTCAGAAATTGCATCTGTACCTTGGGTGGGCTGTCCTGAAGCCCGTCCTCGGCTGTCATAAACCTTAAGTTTAAATTTTGTTTTGACCGTGAACGGGTTAACTCCCTAAGAAACAGTCCCTGAAGGGGCAGACGGGCCTGTATGATACCTGTTCCTCAATAAACGTTTACAAATGATGTATTTTCCCGGTCAGTCGGAAAATATTTTTTTAGTAAGCTATACAGATTGTCAACAGAATAATCCATGCTTAAAAAGGATTAGGTTAAATGCACACCTTTTTGTGGCGTGTATTTGGTAATTGAGCTTCTGTGGTGTAGTTCTTTGAGGCTAGGAAATGGGACTTTTTAAGAGGGGAAGAACAGAAAGGAACTGACACTTTTTCTACCACTCAATCTCTTCATCTCTTCCTGTGTGAAACTGTCACCAAAGACAAAGGCTGAAGCAGTAACTTACTGAAAATTAAATATGAATACACAAAAGTAGAACTTGCCCACCTCATTTCAGCTGTCATCACTCACTGTTCCAGTTCTATAAAAGACTATATTTAACAGTGTTGATACTGCAGCATGTGTCAGAAGCATACATTCTGATGCATTATTCAAATACTGCTGAGTATATGTTCAGTTTTGGCATATGAACAGACTGCTCTTAAACCGAAAAAGCAGAAGCAACCAGAAAAAGGAAATCAATTCACATGGTAGTGTTGAAAATGACCAGTGGTAGTAAAAGGGTGCTTAGGCTTGTAATCTTTTTAATCTTTTTTTTTTTTTTTATGATTCTGTTGGGTACGTCCCAAGTACTAAAAAAAGTCTTAAAACAGTTAATATTATTCAAAGCGAAAGTAACTTTGTGACAAGTTTACATGATGACTAAAACAATAAATAATTTTTTTAGTATGTTAAGTATTCTAACATGAAAAAATCAGTTAAGTGGAAAAAGTTTCTAAACATTCTCTGAAAATAAATATATCTAGCTATGGTTGTGACGCTGGTTTTAACCAAGTTTTTAAGACTGAATAAGCTACGGCAAAGTCCTATTAACTTTGACTCATGAACCTTTGAATTGAGGTACATGAATGTGTATACATGTGGATTCATAGGATTAATGCTTAGAGTTATGTATTTAACTTCATAAATAAAGGGGTGTATTTAATCCCAATGCATTTTGCGGAGGTATTTCGTCAGTAGCCTTTTGATCTTTTGGGGCATCACTAAGAAAACAGGTCAGTTAAAGTGCTCTAAGTCATGATTCAGAATTGCAATTTTCTTTCATTCAGTAGTAAATATTGCTGAAAAAAATGTGAGCAATGCCATATCAGGTTGTTCTGTTTGAGCTTTAAAGCACTAAAATACAGTCCTTTTAAAATCACTGATGTATACTGAAAGTCTCGTCCAGCTTTTCAGAATTTAGAGTGTAGAGAACAATAAGCTATATAAAGAAAGTATAAAGCTTTGGGGGTTTCCTCTAAGAAAAAAGGAACTAATGAACAGGCTGAAGAGACACAAGTCTTGTAGTAGCTATAAAGAGGGCATTGAATTCCTTCTTTAGTTCTTCATGTGCACTGTGGAGAGAAAGAAATGAAATTTACTTGAAATGCAACATTTCAAGAGTTAGTTATTGTAAAAGAATTGATAGAATCATCAAACATTTGAATAGGCAATTTAGTAAGCTGTAGAGTTTGGTTTTGACTGTTCTGTCCTCAGGGACAAGATTTTGGGCTAATTTGTCCTAGCGGTCTTTTTTGCTTTCTTTTATGGGCAGTTAATAAATTAAACTACTGAACTAGGACAGATTGAGTATTCCTCCATCTCTCCATTTATCTCGTTTTTCTAAACATGTAATAAAAACACATAAAATCCAAGCTTTTCAGACCAACAACCTTCTTCTTTTATCAGTTGATTTAAATACTGTTGACTACTTTCACTAGCGGATTCAGCGTAAAAAGCACACCACCTTTCCATGTAACGTGAATTATATGTAAATCTTCCTTCTTGTGATGTTACCCAAAGGACCTTTGGGTTCTGTGGTTGAAAGACCTAGAATCCTGTTTTGGAAGAGAGGAAGTGCTCTAGTTCATTGTATGTTTCACGGGTAAAGGATCTGATTACTTCTCGATATTTTGAAATTCTACTGGTCCTTGGCAAATGAGAATTTTTATTGTTTGGAGATTTTAACCTCTCATTTAGAAAGACAAAAAAATAGTGGTTGTTACAGCTGCAGACAAATTTGAACTAAGTTATTGTCGTCTTCTGTCTGCTCTCAGACGCTGACAAGCTGTTGATGTTCTTCAACTTTTTGGCCGCTATATAATTTCCATGACCAACTGGTCTTTATGGTGTTATTTAATGCCTTTGTCACTGCAGTGGTATTCTTGAGAACCTTGCCAAGTTTTTCTTTTTTTACAGTGTCATTGAGGTACGGTTTTCAATATTGAAAGTTACTGATCTTGTAACAATTTTCTTAAAAGAGGTGACGAAGACTGTCAATTCTCGTGTGTGACTTCTTGTATGAATCTCTCTGTAATTTCTTCCCCATATTGAGGTATAATTTCTTGTCTTTACCTTTAAGACCACTTTCAGCCTTGCTTTCCATGTAGCTCAGGTACTTCTGTGGCTCTCTGTTGGGGAGTCTCTCCCCAACTGTTAGGGTCACCAGCTGTGGTGGGTCACCACGCGTCATGAATAGTTGGGGCGGACAATGCGACAACAGCTTGTGTGCACACAAAGCCTTTATTGAAATACAACTGCAGCAAACTGCTGCGGCACCTACGTACTGCAAATTGCAACTGCACCCTGCTCCCATGTTCTCTCTTATCACATAGTTTTATAATCTTCTAGTACTTGTTTATTATACGTGCTTTACTTGGGTTGGTTTCAAGTGCACTCTCCTCCAGTCAGCTACTGACCAAGCCTCTCTGTCTCCTCCTAAATGACACGCCTCCTGCTGTTGACTGACCGCAGGCTAATTCGGCTTCTTCCCTGCCGGGGTCACTCCCACAGCTCTCTTATTCAGAAATGTCTCAGTTACTCAAATATGACGTTAGAAATGCTTTCATACTCTTTACTTTGCTACCTCTTACACATGTTGGCCCTCCATGGTCTAGAATGTGAGACCACATTTCTCACCTTTAAGTATCACCTTATAGTGGATAATAGTGACTAATAATGGCTAACAGCACAGCCTTCGCAATCTGTTTCACCAATTTTTCTTTCTTTTTCCCAGAATTTCCCCACCATACTGCTTTCACAAATTGCTTGTCATAGTAATTTGTGAGCAGATGAGAATATAGATGTTATTTGTATTTTTAAAAGCAGTACCTGGGAAAACAATTAGGCTGTTACAGTGGACAGATGACTATCATGAGAAGTTTATGTGGTGGCTAAGGGAACAAATGCAATCTTCAGATGTTTGAGTAGAGAATACTGAGTAGCAGTATGAAGATGTACTCTATAGAGTGATATATTAGTGAAACCATTCGTCCTGTCCAGTTCTGGTGTCCATATGTCATGGAACATGTTCATTTGGAATGAGTTCAAAATTCTTAAAATGTAATAGGGAAAGCAGAAGCCTTGCCTTTCAGAGAAGAGCTTTAAGAGCATTTGTCTTGACCGAATGTTGAGTCTTGTGCTGAAATACTCTGCATAAGAAGATGTCTTCTACGATAAGGATTTTTAGAGGAGCAGATAAAGATTTAAGACATTATCTGTAAACTGAAGCTAGTCAGGATTAGACCAGAATGAAGATGTTGATTTGCAGCCCTGCTAACCAATGAATTTGGTGCCAGTCATCACTTTACAGAGTGACAAGATAGATTCTTAATCTCTTCTTGATTTTTAAGCCTTGCAAGTTATGAAAACTATAAAAGTATAGTATTTTGAGTTCTTTCAGATACGACTGTGATACACATCACTTCTGAAGTTGTGGTGAGTCCAGAGGGTCTACAGTTGTTACCCATTGAGTGTATTTCTTGGAAGGTGAAGAAATCTAACTTTTTTGTGCTGTGAGAGTTTTATGGCTGTTTAATTGTAAAACTCAGTCACTGAGGAGAATAAGTAAAAATTTTAGTGGGGTAGAAATCCTTCCTAGTGAACGACTAGTAGATATAAAAAGTTCAGCCTTAAAGGATTTCCCCTCCAGAAGTGCATCTAAAGAATTCCCCACCAAAAAATGTATAACCATTTTAATTCTGTTTGCAATGAAAACTCATGAATCTTGATTGAGAAGGGCACGTGTAGCCCTTCTTGAAAACCTTGCAGTGCCCATCATTGATGATAACCTTGATGCTGAAGTGCTTATCTTTAATAGCATTTTACACTGTGGTCTTTTCAGTGTTTTCCACATTTGATCATCCATCGTTGTTCATGAATAGAATCTGGAAAATTTTATTTGATTTCACTGAGAACATGATGAGATGTTACAGACCTGCACCTCAGTCACATTCAGAACAATATCCTGAACTGTTCTAATGGCTTCCTGTCATGAAAAATAAGGAACGCTATGTCAGTGTTCCAAGGATGGAATTGAATATTGGCTGCTGCTGCTTTCAAATGAGGTTTAAGTTGTTAATTTTTTACTTTAAGACCTTGTGGTTGAAGTTTTGTGTTAGATTTGTCTAACTGCATGTGGAATGGTCCAGCATTTCACCAACAGCTTGTTCCATTATAAATTGTTCTGGGAGAATACTTGCAACGGAAATATGTAGATGCAGTTTTCTTCTGTTAATTGATTAGGCAGGGTGAGAGTATGTTAAACTCAAAAACATATTTGTGTCAGGCTTTTGCCTGAGAATTGGAAGTCAAACGTTGATTTAGGTGTTAGATTGCTTTTTAACTAAAAGTCTTTACTTAAATGGAAGATTTGTAAGTGTATACACAATAGATGTTAATGTTCTCACTGAAATTTTAACTTAAAAATGCAGTCCATTAATTTTGGCTGAATTGGACTTTTTGGTCAGCCTCTAAGTGGTATCTATGAAGTGCTTTTTAGGCTATTGCAGCACATTGTGGGAACTGAGCATGCAGACCTGTAGCTAGAATTTGACTGATTAGTTGCTTTGAAATCATTTTAGTGCATTTAGTTGAACAAAGCTTTTATTTCTGAAGAGGAATGTGAAACACTTAGACTAAAATTTCTTTAAAATGGGAGGCAAGTGATATACTTTTTTCTCTCTTTGACCCCTCTTTTTTTTTTTTCTTGTGGATTTAGCTACTTTTTTGAATAAAATTATGGTTTGGTTTGTATGCAATAAAGTAGAATATCATAATCCTGAAATTTCAAGAACTTGTTAATTCTGAAAGAAAATTTAATTTTGAAGGCATCTATTAATAATGAGTGTACTTAGTAAAGAAATTTTGGCTAGTCTAAACAGAGTAAAAATACAGGTACAAGCCCATTCTTACCTTTCTTATTTCTATAGTTGCAGTTGTGCAAGAACAAAAATTTCATGCTATACCTTTAAACAGGAGTCCTAATTTGCTTTCAGCAACACAGTTGTTCCACTTTGTCCTCCGTATTGCTTAATCTGTACTCATGCACAGTGAGGAGGATAAAAAAAATCCTCACCTATCTCTCTGGACAATTTGCACAGTTTTGCTGTTAAAAGTGAAATGGCTTGTGTTCAGAAGAAATGATGTCCCAGCAGTATGCGGTTATGGAATGAGTGCCTCTCTGCAACATGTCTTTATTGCATATTAAAGTTAACTGTTTTGATTTTGAAGTTGAAGGGCTGGCCTGTCAGTTTATATAATATAAATAAAGGTTATAGTATAATATAAGTAAAGGTATGTGTTGTTTAATTCTGTCTATATAACTGAGAAATACATTTGGATAGTTTTTGACAGCAGTGGGAAATATCAGGATCATAGTCATACTGTTCAAATATTTTTCTGTCAACCTGGGTCTTAAGTTAAAGAATGGATCCTTTTGTACTTCTGTGGTGTTGATACTGTGCTAATAAGGTTTATGAAATCAAAATGTGTAGTAAATTACAGGTGAAGTTAAATTACATGAAAAAGTTACAGATCATGAGAGAATTTTGGAAATGAATTAACAGCTTTGCTGCTAGTACCTTTATTTTCTTTTGTTGAGTGAACAATGTCCATACATGGTTGTACAGCAGTGAGATTTTAATAACAACTTGCCTACATTTATTTTTAATTTTTATTTTCTGGGTTTTTTTTTGTTTAGGAAATGAAGGTACATTTACTTCATTTGTAGTAGCTGTAGTAGCTTCATTCTTTTGTTCATTTAAGTTTATGTACAAAGACCGTAAGTGATCCCATTTTGGGCTGCTCTAAGTCTCTACACTTGAGCATTCATAAGGGTACAGTTTTCTGTTGGCAATTTTAATTGACTGACCCAACATATATTTGCATACAAGATATGAATTTCAGCTGGCAATTGTGTTTCAATGTTTTGTATAGGAGTAAAAGGACCAAAATATTTGTTTCTGGTATGCCTGTATTGTGCAAGATAATAATATAACTACTTTCTAATTTGTAGATTATATTGGAGAAACTCTTAAGTTCAGTTGTTGCTGAGAACACAACCAGGAACCAGACTAGCGGCCCTTAACCACAGAGATGAGTAGTCCTTTGTAAATGCCACAAATAATCACCATTTCATCCAGCTGACCCAAAGAATAATAACACCTGCAGTGAACTGGTTTCTCAGTTTAGTTGTCCGTAGGGGCTATATGAGTTTGGAATAACTGATCTAAACGCATCCTAAAGATAGATTTAGTCTGTTCGGTGCCTTTGGCTAAGGCAAGTTTAAAATAGCTATGACTTTTAACTTTTTAATGTTGATTTACAGTATTTCTAGACAATGTTTGCTTCTAACCATGAGAATGTAAAAAAATCACTTAGTTTTTATATAGCTGAGGAATAGATTTTTTTACAAGAAAATAAATTATTTCTGGTTATTTTTAAGGTCAAAAGTAATTTGTGCTTTGAAAACAGGAAGAGGAAAGTATGTTGAAATGTTAAGCATTGTAATTGTCTATGCTTGCCAAGAAATTGTTCAAATGAAAGAATTATTTAAAGAAAATTTATGCCTAAATGGGAGTATAGTATTGGCAGATCGCTTCTATATGGAGTGAGCTAGGCATGACCAACAGTTGTTTTTCGAGGAAGCAAAGTGACGTGAAATATCAAAAGATATCAGGGAACATTCTAATTCTAGTTTTCAGTTCCTTTGCGTGATCAATGGACTCGCTCACTAGCCTGAATTGGAAGATGAGCAAATGCAATCAGTAGGGACCCTCAGACCTCAAATAAGGCCTTTTGTCATCAGCTGCTGAAAGGATGATGTTGTTGGAGTTTATATTTGCAAGGTTCAGAATTTCATCTTTTATTTCATCCTCTGCAGTGATAACACTGAATCCATATTATATCGAAACCTGTTGTATATCAGAGAGCATACACTTTGATAAAATATGCTCCACTTGTCATTGCGTGGGTTTTCTGTGTCTTTATTATTGGAACAAATTCCATTGTTGTGGAATGTTCTAAAGACACTCTGCAAATTTAGGTACATTGCATGTTGGCAAAAGTACGGTAACCCTGGTTATACAAGTTCTCATTGTGCTCTGGAGGGATATGAGATTTTCGTGGAATCAGAGAATATCTGAAGATGGAAGGGACCCATAAGGATCACAAAGTCCAACTCCCCGCACCTTGCAGGACGACCTAAAGCTAAAACCATATGACTAAGAGTGTAGTCCAGGCACTCCTTGAACTTCGTGACAAGCTTGGGGCCATAACCACTTTCCTGGGGAGCCTCTTCCAGTAGCTGACCATGCTCACAGTGAAGAACCTTTTCCTAATGTCCAGTCTGAACTTCCCATGACACAGCTTCATTCCGTTTCCTCCTGTTTTGTTCTGTATTTGGCATTTCAGGGGACTCAAATATTGTCCATTGTGTATTATAATCTGCTTCAGACAGGCAAGAAACATTTTACATATTAGAGCAGGTATATCTTATGAAGTGATCTGAAGCTTCACTTTGAACTAAACACTGAGTGGTGAAATAGGACAGACTTGAACTGGCAACATGATCACAAACATGTTCCTCAGTTTTCTGATTCTACTTGCTCAAAGAAAATTTAGATCTCTTTAAGAATACATAGTACAACAGAAGACACCTAAAATTAATTAAACTGTACAAGTATTTCCAATATTATTAATTCCTAAAATGTCATGTTTGAGTGTAATTTTCAGCAGATCATACATGCATATTTTTGCTTACTTTTAGGCAAAGGTTTGGGGCCGTTCCAATATTTATGTATTTCTGTTATCAACTTGTTTACTCAAAGTGACGTTAATGTAATCGAGCTTAGTTGCATTATTTTCATCAAACAATTTGAGGTGACTGTTGTATTTCTAAATGCCTATAAATGTCGAGCATTTGCTGATTTAATCAGTTCACCTTGTTGCGAAGTTGTGTCAGTGTTTGTTTGCCCCTCAAAAGAGCGTATCTAGAAATTTGAGACAGTTCTCTGCTGTGAATCTTTCAGGTGTGTTTTACCTCTGAAAAGGGGTTGGTTATCCTGCTCACTTAGCTTGACTGATAACATCTGAGAGAGCCAAATTTGTGTTTCCTGCTTGAATGAAATCTTGATTCCATCAGAGTTAAGTAAAAAACTTAATCATATTTTTCTTAATCGTATTTTTAAAAAGTGGATAGGCCATTTTTAAAAATTTTGCTAAGGTGCCTTGGGGTATCGTTCTCAGCCAGGTCCACAGTTCAAAAAACTATGAACATTAGATGGATTTGGAACTCTTGCCTGCATTAGGTAATATTAACAAAAATAAAAGCAAAACGTTGTTCCAGGTTTAATGTACAAACATTTCTGTCTCTGTTTTACTAATGCGTGGTATGCTATTTTTTTATCTGGGAGAACACATACTCAGTAAAGTGCATATGAAGTGCATTTTAATAATTTTTCCCTAAAAAGTGATCAAATCTTGTTTTAGAAATGAGGTTTTAGCACATGTAGATTTGCTTACTTGACCCATGTCTTTTCCTCTTAAATTACTGAATGTCACTCGTAGGTAAAACTTAGTTTTCATGTAGTGATTGTATTGTGGAAATTACAACATTCATGATAAGATAAATTAGGTTGCCTTCTTACAGTTTGCCTTCTCTGTTTTATGTAGGTGAGTAATCTTGTTGATCTTGGTGAAAATGCTATGATAAATGTGTTTGTAAGATCAAAGCTATAGTCTATAAATTTCTGATTTTTACTTTTAATGCTAAGAAATCTGGATTTAGCTGTGCAAGTGCTTTAGCAGATTGATCCCCTAAGCTGAGCATGGTGCAACTGCGTTAATTTTTTTTTGTAGCATAATCTTTAATGTGGTATATCCTTGTGTAAAGATGAGGGAAGTGTATGGCATTTAAATGCAAATTTCCATTTTCCCTAATCTTACTGCAAAAGTAGTATTTCATCTGTTGATTAAGAACAAGTTCTTGTTAACAGGAGAAGATTACAACTACTATGACTATTCCATAGTAACTCAAAGTACTTGTTCTTACCTGCGACAGATTTCTACTGAAGTAAAAGTAATATGTATGAAAGTAATACAGTATGCACATACATACACATAGCCAGTTATTCACTGTAAGAATTCACAACCAGAGTGTTAGCATTTTTCAAAATCATCATCTTTAATTTTATTTTCTTGGCTATATAAATACAAAAAAATCCTTCTTTTGCATGTAATGCATGTTACCTCAACATTGTGGTAAACTGGTCTACTAAGTTTGCTCTTAAGAAGATGTCTGAGAATAAAGGCTATACTTCTTTAAATGAAATCTGAACAATGTCGGTAGGTCCTGAGTCAAGTAAAAGCAGTTACCTCTAAATAGAAAATAAATTAATTACCAGACTTACAAAGGTGAGCATGATAATTATGTAATGTGCTTTAAGAGTTGAATATTGAGATAGTAAGGCAGTGCTTTTTAAACTGTAGTCTGTGGTCAGCAGGTAGTTCGCTAGGCTCTGATAAGGTGTATAGTGTTGTATCAAATCTATAATAATTGTTTTGGGGTTGATTATTAGAGTATGATGTGGTCTGTAAGAAATCCTGAGACCTGGCAGCGGCCCATTTGCTTCTTATCCTAATAAATTGATCGTCCTGGTTCAGTCTGTTTAAAAAGTAGTACACAGAGATAGATATATACTGCTTCGTATTGTATTACTTTGTGGCAATATTAACCAAAGTGTTATGCTTTGCCCTTGAGTACACACAGATTTAATGATCTTCCCCTTTTAAGTCTTTTCATTAATCTTCAGTAGAATGCATCTCGCAGCAAATGCATGTAGGCTCTTGTTTGTCTGCAAGAGATCAGTTTTAATTATGCTTTATGGATAATTAGCTTTTTACAATTGCATAATCGAATCTTAGAATATTCTTTTGCACCTATTTAGCTGCTTTTTTAATTGTTCCCCAGAGCTTTGTCCGTATGTCCAAAATACACCAGTCTAACAAAGTACTACTCCCCCAGATCGCTGAGGATTACAGACTTTGAACTATTACTTGCCGTGAGTCTGAAATCGGGTGAGATATCCGGACTCCCAGCTATTCCGTGCAGGGAGTTTTCCTGCTGTTAAATTTGTTGTGTGGGGGTTTCTCCACCTCCCTCCCCCCGC
>NW_010420266.1:11047-25332 GCF_000710305.1 Buceros rhinoceros silvestris
CCCCCCCCCCCCCCGCCCCGTCCCGCCACGAGAAGAATTTCACTTTCTCTGTCTGGAAGCAGCTGCAAGGCTTTCACTCCCACCTCATTGCTGTGTGCCTGCCAAGAGGTCTGACCTTCAACAAGACTGTTAAAAACTTTTTTTCTCCTCTCCCCCTCTGCACCTGGTTATCTGAGTCCTCTCTTCTTAGTTTTTTTTCCCTGTTCTTGCTTGTGCATATATATATATATAGTAGTGTATAGTTGTGTGGATTTATTGTTCATTAAAAGTTCGTTTCAGTTTCCCAAACGCAGACTGAGGTCTGAATTTTCTTCTTTCCCCTTAAACCCCTTCTGTCTCTAGCAAGACAGAAGGGATCGTTAAGGAATTCGAGGAGTTATTACCTCGGGACCTCAACCCTTAACACCTATCTTAGGTTTGTTAATTCTTATTGTAGTTAGATAATTTAGAAGCACAAAGTTAATGCTCAGCTAAGATATTTTTAAAAAACTATTCAGAAAAATGTGTACTCAAGCAAAGTTTTTGTACTTGTTTACAGCAGTTGTGGGTGCTAATGGTTTTTTCTGTGTTTTGCCATGGTGTTCATGAGTAACTCCTACAGAATGGTTGCCTGATCAAGCTGTGTGAATTAGCGGACTAGTATTTGAATCACCAGGAAGTTTTGAGATCTCTTAAAGGTTCAATAGCATATTATTGATATGGTACAAATAGGAGTCCAGTAGTCAAATACTGAAGAAATAAATGAGGATTACTTATGTTCTTCAGTTTGACCTAGTATTTCATCCTGATAGTGATAACTTCTGACTTATACTAGGCTAATAGCAAAAGGTTTGGGACAGGCCAGACTGAAGGAGATGGATACTTTCAGGAAAGAGAAGTAGTAAAGGTGGTGCCTTTAAACAAAAAATATATAACAAAATAAAACTGAGGATTATTGAAGAAATTTGGTATCTTAAAGAAATTCTGGACAAAAAGATATAAAATGTACCTGTCACTGGGCTTGGTAAAAGCCAGGCTGGCAACAGTTTAATCTGGGTAGAAATTCTGTGTGAATTTAGAGAGATCCCTTTTTATGGAAGTGTGAAGTTGGTAATTATATGTAGGAGGAACACCTAGTACTGCCTCAAAAGCAGAACGTTTACTGTATGTGTTGGTGCTGACTCAAAGGAAGAAAACACTTGGACTCTGGTTCTTGACAGGGCATCAGAGTTCTAAAATTCTTCAACTTGAATATGACTGTTATAAATAAAACTCAAGCAGGAAAAAATATAGTACTCAAAGTTATCTCTCTTTTTAAAGGGCTGTCTAATTATGAAGATTTAACTCTGATCTGAATTTACAAATTGAGAACAGGAGTTAAAGCTGATGCTATTTCATGCTAAAAACGAAAATGTTTTTTGAACTTTCCATTCTTCAACTTCTGATATACTCTTTTGGCGGTCTTGTGAAACTGTACTTGCCCACTGTGATTAGTGGGATCTTTAATTGCCCGCAATTAATGTCCTTGTCGGTTGGAGATGCTGATAATGGTTAGCAGACCAGAGAGAAAAACATTCTTTGTTTTGCAAGACTGATGAATACAAGTGCATTAACATGAATTAATTGGTACTGTAGGAAGAGGTAGCATGCCAATAATTAACTTTTATATCGTCTTCTATTTCAGGTATCTAGTGGATAGTCGCTGGTTCAAACAGTGGAAGAAATATGTTGGCTTTGACAGCTGGGACAAATACCAGATGGGAGATCAGAATGTGTACCCCGGTCCTATTGATAATTCCGGACTTCTCAAAGGTAACTGCTTCTGGCTGTATAATAAGCCAGTACTAACATGGAGTGCAGATTTGTCACAGACTCTTGATATTGGATAGTGTAAATGAATCTTAGTATATATTAAGGCAAAACTTTGTGTTTTGTGGTTTTCAGACTGTGACATGGGAACTAGAATAGATTACCCTAACAAAAATAAATAATAAAATTTTTAAACTGAACTCTATCTAAAATTTCTTTTTGTAAATGAGCCCCAAGCCCTTACTTTGGACCTGAAACAATTGAAGAAGAGGTACAGTGGTGATAACAAAGTGGTGTGAAATGATAGAGAATAATTTCCTGATTTCTTACAGTCTTCTAAGTATGGTTAAACTCTTACATTTACTCAGATCTGACTGGCACTTGCTGGAGTGGAGTTGCATTTGTGGACCCGAGTCTCAGAATCCTTTCCCAGACATCTTAATCTTTAAGTCAAATTCTATATTTAATGTCCAGTATTGAAATAATATTACAACCATCAATATTTAATCTGCAAAATCTAGTGGATGCGCACTCTAGGAGATAATTGGTTTCCTTCTTAGCAGTTACAGGCAATATAATAGTAATGCATAATTTGTTCACATATAGTAGTATAAATTTTTATTTCATGGGATTTATGATGAATTCTTGACTTTCTTCATTCAAAACTTCTTGATTGTAATTAATACCTCACTATTTTACGAGTTAAATAATAAAGATGATTGCCTCTTTCACAGGATTTGTCATACTGCGTTGCCCTAGTTGTCACTGTGAGCGAGTGTGCCTGTCTGACAGTGACTAGTATCACTGCCTTTGAAGAGGGTGCTGTATCGTCATACACATCCATATGTTCTCTTCCAGCCACAAACTTAAAAGTGTTTTTGCTCCAGGTGACTGATGTGTTTTGTCTTCTGAAATGTGAGGTTCTTGATCTTCTGTACATTCTTGTAGTAAATCTTGCAGTGGCGGGCATGTTCAGGTGATACTTTCTTTTCAGTTGAGATTGGATATAGCGAGATCTTTTTATTCTGTGTCACTTTAAAAAAAAAGGTGATTTCTGGATGTACAAAGCACTGTTAGTTGATCTGTATTATTTATAACTTAACATTCATGTTCAGATTATGTTTAAAGTTACTGTGGATGTGAAGTCTGTATTGGGGTTAGCTGTCTAAAGTCCTGTTAGCTGTTTTGCTAAAAACTCCTGAAAACCTGTATTCTGTCATTTTGACACTGTCAGTACCCCTTTCAAAATAAACACAGCATTGGAATTTATGAACCTCACTTTTTGCTCATTCGTGGTTCTAAAGCTGTGGCTCTGCTTTGGCAGTGATACCATGCATCCGATTATCATGTGACATCTACTGTTCCTGTGTGAAGGCAGTTTCAAAATCAATGGCATTAGTGCTCAGCAAATAGTAGCTGTCTCCTTCACATGCTGCAAAGCAGCATTCCTCTGTGCTAGGTTTCCTATGTAGCATAAGCTGAACATGAAAATGCTTGGCTTTTAATCCTGTCTTTGACATGTAGTATGCACTAGTTCTCATACTGCTCACCTTAAGTGTTAAGTGAGAAAATTTGCATCTGATTTGAAGAATAAAATAATCTAAAAATTCCTAAATTCATGAAAGACTAATTCCAGAAAACTGAAGCAGTATGTTGGCTTATATTACTTACATGCCATTCCCCGATTTCCTGAACATTTGGATGAAGTGAGAACAGTGAAAAGTAACAGGTAGAGATTTAGGTTAATCTCAATATATGCAGAAAATGTTCTTGAATGTAACGGAATGCACACATGCCATCTCCAAATGAAGAGATACTCAGTCAACTTTAGATTAGCAAAGTAACTGCAAGGAAGTAGTAATTTAGAATAGAATCACAGGATCATTTTGGTTGGAAGAGACCTTTAAGATCAAGCCCAACCATTAACAGCACTGCCAAGTCATGACTAAATCAGCAACACCACATCTGTCTTTTAAGTACCTCCAGGGATGGGGACTCCACCACTTCCTTGGACAGCCTGTTCCAGTGCTTTACAACCCTCTCTGTAAAGAATTTCTTCTTAATATCCAGCCTAAACTGCCCCTGGTGCAACTTCTATTTCCTCTTGTCCTATCGCTTGTTACTTGGGAGAGGAGACTAACCCCCACCTCGCTACAGCCTCCGTTCAGGTAATTGTAAGAATGACGAGGTCACCCCCTGAGTCTCCTTTTCTCCAGGCTAAACAATTTCTTCTTAATATCCAGCCTAAACTGCCCCTGGTGCAACTTCTATTTCCTCTTGTCCTATCGCTTGTTACTTGGGAGAGGAGACTAACCCCCACCTCGCTACAGCCTCCGTTCAGGTAATTGTAAGAATGACGAGGTCACCCCCTGAGTCTCCTTTTCTCCAGGCTAAACAACCCCATTTCCATCAGCCACTCCTCACAGGACTTGTACTCTAGACCCTTCACCAGCTTTGTTGCCTTTCTTTGGACACGCTCCAGCACCTCAATGTCTTCTTTGTAGTGAGAGGCCCAAAACTGGACATGGTATTCAAGGTGCAGCCTCACCAATGCTGAGTGCAGGGGAACAATCACTCCTCTAGTCCTGCTGGCCACACTGTTTCTAATACAAGCCAGGGTGCTGTTGGCCTTCTTGGCCACCTGGGCACACTGCTGGCTTATATTCAGCCGGCTGTCAAACAACACCCCCAGGTTCCTTTTCAGTGGGCAGCTTTCCAGGCACTCTTCCCCAAGCCTATAACATAACAGGGGATTGTTGTGACCCAGGTGCAGGACCCTGCATTTGGCCTTGTTGAATGTCATAAAACTGGCCTCAGCCTATCGATCCAGCCTATCCAAATCACTCTGTAGAGCCTCCCTACCTTCAAGAAGATCATCACTCCCACCAAACTTGGTGTCATCTGCACACTTAGCGTGCGTGCTCTCGATCCCCTCATCCAGGTCGTTGATAACAATGTTAACAGGCTGCAATACTGAGCCCTGGGGAACACCACTTGTGACTGGCTGTCAACTGGATTTAACTCTTGTTCACCACCACTCTTTGGACCTGGCCATCCAGTCAGTTTTTTATCTAGTGAAGGGTACACCCATCCAAGCCATGAGCAGCCAGTTTCTCCAGGAGAATGCTGTGGGAAATGATGTCAAAGGCTTTTCTGAAGTGTAGGTAAACAACATCCACAGCTCTTCCTTCATCCACTAAGTAGGTCACCTTGTCCTAGAAGGAGATCAGGTTAGCTCAAGCAAGACCTGCCTTTCGTAAACCCGTGCTGACTGGCTTGATTACCTGGTTGTCCTGTATGTGCCAGCGTGTGATGACATCCAAGATGAACTGCTCCATAACCTTTCCAGGCAGCAAGGTCAGACTGACAGGGCTGTAGTTCCCTGGATCCTCCTTCCAGCTGTTCTTGTAGATGGGCATCACATTTGCTAACCTCCAGTCAACTAGGATCTCCCCAGTTAGCTGATAAATGATAGAAAGTGACTTGGTGAGCACTTCCGCCAGCTCCCTTGGGTGGGAGATCCCATCTAATCCCATAGGCTTGTCTGTGTCTAAATGGTGTAGTAGGTCACTGACCATTTTCTTTTGGATTATGGGGGCTTCATTCTGCTCCACATCCCTGTCGTCCAGCCCAGGGGGCTGAGAATTCAGAGAACAACTGGTCTTCCTCTTAAAGACTGAGGCAAAGAGGTCATTCAGTACCTCAGCCTTTTCCTCATCCTTGGTCACTGTGTTTCTGGCCCTGCCCCCCAATAAAGAATGGAGATTCTCCTTGGTCCTCCTTTTTTTGTTAATGTATTTACAGAAAAATTTTTTATTGTCTTTTGTGGCTGTAGCCAGATTAAGATCTAGTTGGGCTTTGGCCCTTCTAATTTTCTGATTAGAAAATCAGACATAACTAATTGTTTATTATAGAAAACATTACATAGGAGGGACAGAGTCATCAGAGTCAGGGGACTTCTTTGATAGAGTAAGGTTTTGAAAAAGTTATACTTGAAGAAATGTTGGGAGGGGGTTAGAAAAACAGAACGGAATCCAAATTATATATTCTCACTATAAACTCCTGTAGCAATATAAGACCAGTGCAGAAATACAGTATGAACCTCTTAAAGATATAGGTGGACTTGAAGATGTGTTTGTGGATTTTTTCCCACACTTTGCTCCCAGTTAAAATGGAACTACCATATGCATAGTGTTGAGTGGACCAATTGATAGTGTAAGTTGTGAAGTATTTCAGCAAACGTGTCTCATAGGTAGCTCTGGAATATAGATATTTTTTTTTCCCCTAATCAGTCAAGACAGTTTTGAACCGAAATTTGGTTCTTGAAAATTGTTACTTTTATAGCTAGGATGAAACAGCCTGAGGGTAAAAAAAGTAAAGTACCTTTTCAAGAAGTGCATTGATTGACATTTCGTTTATTAGGTCACATTAATTATATTTATCTCTAAGAAGAACTGAATTCTTATTTACCTGCATGTTCATTGAGGTATTCATGTGAAATTCTGTTTTACTTTTTGCTCAAGAAATATTTGTACTATGCCTCCCAAAGTGGAATCCAAAGTCTTAGGTTTTCTTCTACTTTCCTGGTTTTGCCTTGGGTTTTTTTTCTTCCTAAAATTGCAACAAATAACTTTGGCTGGTTTTGAACTTGATTGTCCCTTCTATCTAAAACAACTTCCTAGTTCTAATACTTAGTATTCTGGGGGTTTTGTTGTTGTTAGGGGTTTTTTGTTTAGCTCTTCCTGCTAAGTAATTTACCATTTTTATCAGAGAAAATGCATGCAAACTTCATTGTACCTTCTTCACTGCAGGAAGTCATCTCTGAACTGCACAGATTGCATAGTATGGAAACAATATCTTTTTGCCATCACTTAGTATCTAATGGTAGTAGCAAATACTGCACACTTAAAATACATGAACTGAGAACAACATGCACCTCCCATGTTTGGCTCACACATCAAGGTTCTTAGCTGGAGAAGGAAAGGGAGAGTCTGTACCAACGATAAGATAATGGCAGAAGAACGTGCATCCTTCTTTACCTGTATAGTCACCATTTGAGTGACAAAAGCAAAAAGCATTGTTTTTTTCCCATATTTTCCCTTAAAATCACAAACTCTTTAAACCAACTGAAGGTGTAGCAAGTGCAGTTAGGGTAGGAAGATTTCTGGAGTCTTGGTAAGCTGAATCTTGTTTACTCTTCCCACCAGGAAGTGAACACATCTCTTAAATGTCCTCAGTAGCATTGGCTACTTACAGAAAAGGTCATGTTGAAACATATTGTCTTAAATTCTTATACAGGATAAAAAAAGTCAATAGTTGTTATTATTAAGGGACCTTTAATTTTTAAGTGTGCCTTCTTCAATACTCGGGATCTTTTTTTTTTAATTGAAGTCACATTATGCTCTGCTTGCTCAATTTGTACTGAGGAGAAGCAAGAAAAGTACAGAAGTGTGATCAAATGAAAGAACCATAGGGCTTTTCATATGCACATAGCACACACTTATTTTTATAACTATTCATTTTGCTTAGAACTATTACTTTAAAAAAAATCCAAGAGGAAGGCCAATATTCAAGATTATTTAAGGTTACTTTTATGCTCAGTTTTAATTGTGCAGTGTAATTCTGCAGTTCATTCAATATGGCAATTAAAATAGTCCGTATATTTATTACAGTCTTTTTATTCTTTATGCATAGTTTGTTTATTTTCATACTTCATTAAGTTTGTCATCCTGATTCATTCTCTGGAGCTGAATGTGTTGGTCTCCCTGTCTAAACTCCTCCGTACAGCAGGATGTTTGCTGGCCTGTAGTTGGGTTCTTCAAATAGAAAGACAGCTGCCCTTATTGTCTGAGGCACAAATAGCTCAGATCTGGAATCGCCTCTTACTTAGGATAGCTGCTGTCTTACTACTGTAATAAGGATTGAATCAAAGCTAAAAGCACGGTACTTACATAAAGAGGTTGCCAGTTTGTACTTCAGTGCTGCATCTTGGTTTCCCCGTGAAGAATTTCACAGGGACTCTGTTTCCAGAGCACATTCAATCCTTTTTGTAGGAGGGTTGTACCATATTATTCTCCCAGTATGACATGGAGTGAAGGACTTCAAACTTTGTCTTGGATCTACTGTAACTACTGATTCCTGCATTTTCAATGAAGGATGCATGAAATGGAAGTATCCATGGTGATGTGGGAATTTGTGTGAAGTGTGTGGAGAAGGCTGTGGTGGTGTGTGATAACAAGCCACTTATGATTGCATGAGGATATGGGGTTGTCACTTGGGTTCCTGAGTGTAGGAATACTACCTGTAATAGGTGTGTTATGCATGAACTGGATAGCTTGCCTAAATAGTTTCAGAAGAGTTTTGCTTTGAACATCATAATACTGATAACTGAAAATATTTTGTTGGAAACTGTTGCATTAAAAACTCAATGTTACATTTAAAACTCAAGTGACAGAACTACAGTATTCCAGTAAAAATATTTTTCTCTTTTAGATGGCGATTCTCAGTCTCTCAAGGAACATCTCATTGATGAGCTGGACTACATCCTTTTGCCAACTGAAGGCTGGAATCGGCTAGTTAGCTGGTACACACTGATGGAAGGTCAAGAGCCAATAGCACGCAAGGTATTCGTGGATTACCTACTGGGTTGAATATAATTCAAATACAGTCCTGCAAATACGCAGGAGCTGCACAGGAATTTATTAGAAGATTCTAAGTCCTGGCCTATGATAATCATGTAGACAACTCCTGCTTTAGTTGCTTACAGACATCTGATTTTTAATCAAATTTTAGAGGCTTAAGTTTTTAGTATTGAGAAACGAGGATGCAAAGGTTGTAATACCTTTTTTCTGGAAGTAAGCCCCCTAATATTTCAAGAAGAACTTGCTTTAGAAGCTCCTGAACCTATCAATGCCAATGATTTTGTAGTTAAGTATAAAACCGTAAAACTACATTGACGATATTTGTGAAAAGCCTAGCTCTAATGGTGTTAACGCTGACAGGGTAATTGGTAGTTCCTTTTCTGATAAGCACAGTCTTTCCTGTTCAGTGGCTGAACTGAACGTTTTTCCATCATCAGTAGAGTAAAAGTTCTGTAGTTTTTTTGCTCAAGGGGGAAAAAGGAAGGAGAGAAAGGGGAAATTAAAGTAACTTGCCTTCTACTTGGAAGGAACAAACTGTAATAATACAGAGAGTATAATGAGTGAGCCAGGTAAACAGGCATAGCTTCACTGTTCTCTGCCAGTAGTTGTAGTTGTCCTCTGAGCTGCATAATCCAGTTCAGAATTTTTCTTTCTGTTGCTTTTGTCTTTGTTCATGATTCTTTCTCCTGTCTGCCTTAACGTTTTTTTCTACAGGTGAAACGATACTTTTCTTTCATCCTCTTTATTATATCATCTTTTTTTGAAATGTGGATCCCAAGTTTAAATTGATACAATGTTGTACTTGATCCATGTTAAACAACATTATGACTTTATATAAGAGGATGTGGTAATACTACCACTACAGTGTCAGTTTTATTCTCAGAAATGTCTTAGCCATTCTGCACAGTTTCGTTCCTGCAACTATTTTGTGTTAACTCTAGTAGCTGAAAACTCGACTAAGGTACTCAAATTAAGATACATTTTTATTCAAATGTCATGTTTGCCATTGATTAAAGCTAAGACAAACTACTGAACAGCAATGAAATTGTTCATTAATATTTTTCTTCCCATGGTATATGCATGCGAGTTATATTTGTACAGCAGATAGCAGATCTCTTCCAGCAATTAGCTGCTAGCTTTTTTTTTTTTTTGATACCGTATTTGTCAGATGTATCACATATCAGGCCAATGGTTATTTTTGGAACAGTCTACATGACTAAGTGCTGCAGTTATGCTTTGGAAGATCAAAGGGAAAAACATTTAAGAGGTGACCCTGAATATTTTTTTCTACATTTTACTTTTATTAAAAAAAAAATAAAATTCCTGTATACTTAACTATTTTGTAATAAGTGTTACAAAAGTGAACATATAATAAACAACTGTAATTACTAGGAGAAATTTCAAAAGAATATATTTATTATCAGAATGTAAATGGAAGATTTTTAGGTTTTGTTTAAAATTTTATATCCAGATTTTCTTAGTGTATATTCTGGTTTTGATAAGTATTCTTTAACTGTGAAAAGTAGTTCTTCATGTTTTGAGGAAGTATAACAAATGCATTTTTAAATAAAAATAACTTGTGGTGCGTTTTATCTCTTTATCAAGTATCTTATCTTTTGGTTAAGTGTACATATTTGTGATTCCTACTGTACTTTACACTTTGAAAGTCATGTTGTTATACAAAGGTAAGACATCATCATTATTCTTAGTTTATTGTATTTCTAGAAGTTGTAGGGGAATTTTATTTCTAATTTTTGACATTTATTAAGTTTCTTGTATTACCCGAACTCCAGTTTCTTAAAGAGTTTTCAAAAATATTTTGAAGTGTGTATATGAAAACAGACTTAGACTGATACCTGATCCTCATCTGTTTTTCAGGTCGTTGAACAGGGTATGTTTGTAAAGCACTGCAAAGTAGAAGTATATCTAACAGAATTGAAGCTTTGTGAAAATGGAAATATGAACAATGTTGTCACACGAAGATTTAGTAAAGCTGATACAATAGGTATGCATAACTTTCTAAAATGTATGATTGTTACTTGTTTAAATCATACTTGGTAGCAAGTTCTGAATAAGTAAGTCTCTAGGTAAAATGATAGAGGGGTACTGTAACTATTAAAAAAGGACAAGACTAGTCTTGTTTGGGTCAAAATTAAAAGTTAAATGATTTGGAATATATTTATAATTTTTAATACAATTTAAAAAAAAAATCATGCATGTTATGTAGTCATCTGTGTTAACTCCAGAGGTTTGCACTTTTCAAGAAGTGAGCAGTGTGACGTTGTTTGTTATCTTCATTGGATTCCACAGTATTTTTTCTTGACTTTTGGCGTGTAAGAAATATTCTGTCGTGTTTCCATTCATGCCTTTCGTTAGCCAACACTTTTTAGTCATGTATATAGAGAGAAGGGTATTATTACAAAATAGAAGAATTAGTTGAATTTATAAATTAATGGCTAAAGGTGACCTACAAAGGCAGTATTCTTTGGGTCATGAAGTGGCAGGTCAGGCACAATTTTTTAAAGTAATCAAGTCCTCTCTTAAACCTTTATCTTTATTTGTCGTTATTTTGCCTGCTCTTTGAGCTTTCTGTCATTGTTTGAAACAGTATTTTGAAAACATATTTGTCTCTGGAAATAACAATCAGAACATACGCAAAGATACTGCTGGTCATATAAACTGAATTTTTGGTGTATTTGTGCATGTATATCTGAGTTTAAGAATCTTTCAATCAGCTGTATTTGTACAGTTAGAATTGTATTTTATGCCTTTGGTACTTTATGCCCAGCCATTAGTGTTTGTTGACATTCTCCGACAAAAATGTAGATTTTTTCAGGTTTTTCTTCTCTTTACATTACGGACAGTGACTTACACTTGCTACTCTAGTTCTTTGCAGGTTGTTTGTTTTAAAAACAATCATTTTACTTTGTTAAATTTTAATCTTTAAGTTAAGCAAGTAATCATCTGCTTGTATTAGAATAAAAACTTCCAGTTACGAAATTTGTCCTTGAAACAAAGCTTCGGTGTTGTATGTTAGTTGGCCTTTTTCAGGTCAGATTTTATGTGGGAAGGTGTACTTCATTCTTCTCTAAGCAAATCCAGAAACTTTGAAAAAACAATTTAACATTATCCTGCCATGAGGACCAAATACAAGCTATTTTGCAGCTATACTGAATTTTACCGTATCATTTGAATTATAGGTAGCGGATGAATTTCTGATATCAGAAGCAGGGTATTTGGGGATGACTGCTACTTGGAGGTGTATTCATTTTATGTTAGCTGAGAGAGAATTACAATTAAGAGAAAAATGTCATAAAGGGTAACGAGCAGCAGTCAGGCTCATTGGCAGCCCCTTTCCAGGCACTGGCCTTACTTGCTTTCCTGAGATGTGGGTGACTTGCTCTTGGAAGCCATGAAAACATGCCTTTTCAGAAGCTGAGGCTTCTTAAGGAGAGCGCCAAGCAGGACCATCCTAACCTGGACATCCCGAAGAGTCTGTACCTTAGAAGGAGAGCTAGAAAAATTAAAACCGCTTTTGAGAGTGAAAGAATAACTGATCCCTGAGGTTTTTCTCTTATTAGCCATTAATAAGACGGTGAGATTTGTTGCTATGTTTTTTCTCCCCTCTTTTCTTACCTTAAGTATATTTAGGGTAGTTACGGAATTCATCAGATAGGTGGCAGAGATGCTCGTTATATCAATCAATAATACGCAAGAGGAATATTACAGAACCTTGATAATTTTTCATCCTTTCTTGTATATGCCAGTAAGGGATGCATTTTCATATGGTTGCAGAAGACTTGTTCTGCAAAAGAGTCAATATCAGCCCCACTGAAGTGAGGACGTAAGGTACCATGGTCTCTTCAAGAAGTTTTAATTTTTCTACCCACCATCACTAATTAACTATTTATTGCCCTCTAAAGATCAGTACAAGACCTTCCTTAATTCACATAAACAGAGAAAGTAACACCATAAGTACTCCAGTACATCCACCAGTCTTCAAATGTGTGTTATTCCTGGAATACCTTTGCTTTTCCACTCAAGCAGAAACTAAGCTAAGCTGTTTGTCGGTAAGTTAGGAAGTACAAGGCAGGGAAAAATAGTTGCAAAGGGCAGACCTAATAATGACAGTCATTTTCTTATGGTGGTACTGGACACACCTAACGTGTTATTTGGACCTTCTTGGGAATCCCCTACAATTGAGGACTCTCGCCTTGGAGGCGGCTCATACTAACTTTGACACTGATTGATGACTAACTCTTTTGGGGGGCGTAGGGGTGTTTTTTTAATTCTAAGTAGAATACGAGTTGAACAATAGATGTAGTTCAGGGAACATTTCAGCCTAGTTATTGTTGCTGATCCTAGAGAAGCATCATGGCTTCTGAGCGAAAGTGAGTTAATGACCCATTCAGGAGTCTCAGTCAACTGAAAGTATGATAAAACTGTCATCAGCTAATGGGCAGGCCTTTTCTACCTTTATTCAAGTTTTACAAACTACAAAATGACAGAAGGATTGTCTGTAGCCTCTGTAATGGAAACATAGAATTGAGGTTGTGTCTGCAATACTGCGCAATTCCCAAACTAAACTGATAAACTTTGTAGTTTATTCTGGGATCTGTGACTAGCCTTGCCCTTCTTTAGGAAGCTAGTATGTAGTACAAATTAACATTCTACCACAGCTTCCTTGAGCCAGTATGTGATAGCACTAGCCTTGCGGAGCCAGGGTGTACTTGTATAAGGATCCACTGAACCTGTCTGACATCTCATGAAGACTCTTTCATAGAGTCTTGCAAAATAGTACTTAAATCAAGTAGCTGTTTCTTTGGAGGAGCTATCTGATTTGTAATGATATAGGATATGTCCTATATGTGATCCATTACCTTTAACTCTCAAATTGAACTAATTGTGGCTATATAGCTGATGGTGTGTGAGGCATCTCTAAAAGGCAGATCTTCCTGTCTCTTTTAGACTTCATCCTGTTGCTAATCATCTCATACATGGGATGTGTATGACACTACTAGAGGAGAACACCAAACACAATATGCCTCAGACCAGGATTCAGTGTTTTCGTTTTTACTGGAACAGGCACTTTCACTTTACGTCATAACCCAGTGCTTCAGTGATGCTTACTGGAGGATGGGAGAAGAATTATAAAGAAAAAGTGTGCACTGGTTACGTTCATGGACGTATGTAAAAGAACCTTAGTTTCACAGTCTCAAAATCAGCATAATAGTCAAGTGGAACATGCTCTTCCCAGAGTCTTAGACATAATGTGTACTCACCTGATAGGATTGATACTTTGTGTCTCCAAACAGGTCTGTTAGTGAAGCTGTGATATGTTAAAGATTAACATGTTAATTAAATGTTAACTTAGTACCTGCAAAGAACACAAGCTGCAAATAATTAATTGTCATGGTATTAGTAAGATAATGAAAAAATAGCTTTTGTAAATTCTTTTAGTGGAAGTCATTGATAAAGCGGGGTAATTTTTTTTTTTTTTGGAAGATTATCTCTGACTAGATAAATTCTTACATTCAAATACAGTTATGTGAAATCACTTGTTGGGAATTGATTCAGAGAGTATGTGGCTTTTTTTTTTAAAAAAGTCAGTGAATCAAGTAACTGCCTGTTGCCTTGTTTATAGCACCTACCTTGCCTACGTGTCATCTCTGTTACAGAAACAGATGATCCAGTCTAACACTTTTAGCTTTCATGCTAAAATGCATGTTAGCTAGAATGGCAGGAAATTGTATTCAGTTGCCTGCAATATCTACAAATATATCGGCCAGTTGTCATGCGTTTCACAAGCCAGTGGCTGGGTTTTTTCAGGGGACTTTTTAGCTTCAGGTCTCATTT
>NW_010420266.1:25355-31788 GCF_000710305.1 Buceros rhinoceros silvestris
ATTTTTAAAAGTACCCTGTAAAAATCCAGCCAGTTGTCATGCATTTCACAAGCCAGTGGCTGGATTTTTACAGGGTACTTTTAAGCTTCAGGTCTCATTTTGTATATTTTTCATATTTAAACTAGTTGAAGAGAAAATCATAGTCCTAAGTAAAAAGGAGTGAAGGGAATGCTGGAGGAGCTGACACTGGTATTTTGTCCTGAGACTTCAGGAGAATGTCTCTCAAAGAATTTACAGTGCCCATTTTTAGACTTACGTTTTCAGTGATCATCAGGAATAAACTCTGCATTTCCTGACTCCTCTTTAGTTTTCTTTATTACCTGTTATGAGACTTGGCTGCCGTGGGGCTTTATGAGCATACCAATTTTAAAAAAAGGAGATTGCTATGGTATAGTATTGTACAGACTAGTCCAAATTAAGTGCTCTTCAATAACCTCTACTTTTGCATAAGGAGAATGGAGTTAATTATGAACTTCTTAAATTTCAGTTATAGGCAATAGTTATATCTTAGAACTATGTAACACTGATTATATTTATGTCAGAGTCAGAGCTGGTAGGCCTTTGCATGTTAAATCTTTCAGGGACATAACATCTTTCATCATCCTTTTAAAATAAATTATGCACTTCAGTTTTACAGAGAAGTCTTCAATTTCTGTGAGTGTGAAAATTAAACTTCACACATATATATAGTGGTTAGTGCTAATTGCACTGGGAGATGGGTAGTAGAAGAGTGAAAACCAAACGGGATTTGATTTAGGAAGAGTAACAAAATAACCTGCATTCCCTGTACCTGGTTTGTTGCCAGTCTTGCTTCTAACCATTCCCTACCCCCCCCACACTCTTCTGTTGCCACACTGAGAATTTAGGAGATGGGTACCTAGGTACCTCCTGTTGTCTGTTATTTATTAACTTACCTTTATTTGGTCTGCTTTGCTGAGAGATTCAGGAGGGAATAAAATAGTCCTCTGCCTGTTTCCATTTTAAATGCAAACAAACTAGCGACTTCCTGCTTATCCTACAGCATGATGTAGGTGCATGACTATTTCTACAGTTGCATTCATATTTTGAATATAAGAAAAGAGTAGGTGATTCTAATGCTTTATTTGGCCTTCTGCTGTTTGTGTAATGAATTTCTAAACTTGTGTTCTCTCCCTTTCAAAACAGATACCATTGAAAAAGAGATAAGAAAAATCTTCAATATTCCATGTGAAAAAGAGACCAGATTGTGGAACAAATACATGAGTAATACTTTTGAACCTCTGAATAAACCAGACAGTACCATACAGGATGCTGGTTTATACCAGGGACAGGTACAGTGTAATTTTTATATATATATATGTTTATTTTTTTCTCATGAAAATGCAGCTATATTCAATGAATTTACCTCCTTTTTAAATGAAAATTGCCTCCTAATAGATTGTGTTTAGGTAGAGATGATTTTATAGGCAAATTTGTCAAAATAAAAGTAGTCTTTGAGTGAATTTTCAGAATTGAAGATGAGTTTAACTCGCCTGGTGAATTAAAAGTAAGTTAACATAACATTGTTGACTTGAATTTGGTAAAACCTGAATAACTAAATATTCCTAGGATCTGGGATATGTTCTTACAATGAAACCCAAAATTTGAAGAACTTTTTAGGTACTCTAAGAGAATAATGTCTTCTACTCAAATTTCACTGTCTGGATTTCAGAAAGAAATTAATAAAAACTGATAAGATTTCAGATGAAACTATAGAGAAAAAGAAGCTTGAGAACCTGCTTTAGTATGCGATTTTATCATCACTTTAAAATCCCTTTGTGGAAGGATTTCTTACAAGATTTTTTTTTTTACCTTTCCAGATTAATATAAAGAACAAATATTGGATGTTAAAGCTACACAAATAAAAATGCAAACTGATGGAACAATTTCATCGTTAGAATAATTTTCAGATCAGTACATTGATTTGTTAGTCTTCAAATTGAGTTGGATATTTTTTCAACAGCTGTAGTTTGTGCTGTCTTGCTACCAATATAAATGGGTGAACTCTGATGTCAGGAATTGTAGGCAATATTATATTAAAGTATTTCCTTTTACCTTTAAATACTTGACACTAACCTACTTACCAGCAGTATTTATGCTGTGCTTTAGTTTGCTTTATGTCATGGGAAGTAAGTAATAGTGCAGCAAAGTAACAGTTTGAACTATTGTACCCTTTACCTTCATGCCACATTCACTTAAACACTCACACAGGTAATTTTAACAATGCAGAGGTCTTGCTGGAAGAGCCCACATGCCCCATAAAAGATTTGTGTCAGAGGTATCTTGCAAATTGCCTCTATCCCAGTGAAACATTAACTGTGAAGCAAGCATGGTCTAATATAGCCATCTGTATTTTCAGCAGAACAAATATTGTTCAAAACCAGGTTTAACCATGGTTTCTGAAAGTGCTAAATGTTGTGGTAGACCGTGTGTGTTTGGTCAGTTGCACTTGCTGACACAAAGGATGGTTATTTTTCTTGCTGAGCTTCCTACTCTAATAATAGTTATTAGGTTAGATAGACTGTAATAGACAGAATAGTTACTTTTTGCTGTGTAATTCTGAACTGTGTATGTGATTAAATTAATGATTTGAATTTATCAGTTAGTTTCTGAAGTGAGCCTTTAAATCTTCCCTTTGTTTAGCCATCTCTGAGAGCCAATGGAAGGAAATATGGCAGAACCTGTCTTAGAGCATTCATAACCAAAGGTAGCAGACTACTTTTCCAGATAAAAAGCTGGTCATGACAGAGAGCTAGTTTTCAGTATCATGTCGTAGTGTATTCAGACTGAAAATATGATTTACGGCTTCAAGTGGCAGCATATGTCACTGTGTAGAGACATTCAGGCGCATAGCATGGCAGTTAATTAGCATCCTGGTACATTAGAGTACGTTTAGGCAGAACTAGTTGCATTGGAAATTAAGAGTTAAGTTCAGTTTAAATATTGGATTCTAGTTGCCGTTTCAAATGATCTGGCTATCCCAGCTGTCAATCCAGAAAGGCATGAGCTTTTTCTAGGTCCTGTGTCATATCTGTCAGCATAGGGCAGATAGCTCAAATGCCCAAAGGCATTTCAAATGGCACTTGATGCCTGTGTTTAGGACTGAGTGTTCTGTACTGCTTTTTTATACCAATAACAACCTGAATGAAAATAATTTCATTAGCTAACTGTCCCATTGGAAAATTAATATTAGATAAATGCTTTTACAAAAAATACAGGAGTAATCAGACAGGTGTGATTTTAGGCTATCAAGGTAGAAAATAGTTTGGTTTGGTTTTTGTTTGGGTTTTGGTTTTTTTTCCCCTACCAATCTGTGCTGTATGTGAGGCAAAATTTCTTCAGGAATGTCCCTTGCTTATCAGGGCTATTATATTTTTATAGAGATTTTTATAGATTCATAGATGCTGTTTAGACATTGCAGGTCATCTTCTGACCTCTTTGAGGTGTAAGGTCTTGCCATTTTGTGCAGGGGTTGTTGAGACATAGAAATACTAGTAGCTTGCCCAAAGCTGCACAAATTAAGATACAGGGAGAAAAAAGTGAATAGAGCAAGAGGAAGGTGCCGTGCAATTGAATGGAATATTCTTGAACTTCAGGGAATAGAAGCTTAAGCATCAGTCATTTCCATCTCAATCATGTCAGCAAATCCATTAAAACAATTGGAACAGAAAGCAATCTACCGATATTTCAGTTTTCTTGTTACACATTTTGTGGTAGGTACTGGTGATAGAACAGAAGAATGAGGATGGAACATGGCCAAGAGGTCCTTCAGCTCCTAAGTAAGTTGTGAATTTAAGTTGTTTTATTCACTATAGCTGAGCTATTTTCACATTATTTTGCTTTTTTAAAAAAAAAGGGTTTTACAAGTGGCATTTTATTTTGAAAATCAGCCTTCAGGTGTTTTAGCTGAAAATACGCTGAATAGCATATGTTAGAAATGCTGCGCTTTGTAGAACATGACATAATAATGGCAAATTCCATATACATATATGTTGCTTAATTTTCTTGATTTCAGCCAGTGATATACATTGTCTTGCTTAAAAATAGAAAAAAAATCCATAGTAGAAAACTGTAAAACAGCTTATTTTATTTAGATTTCTGTTTCAAAGCATAGCGTATGTTACATGAACACATGTTTAAATAACAGAGGTATGTATTTTATTTTATCAGTTGTTTTCTTATATGTAAATGTTTTCATGGTTACCTTGTCCTTTTATCTCCAGAGAACAATATTTACATGTAAACATTACTTAAATTGCAGTCTAAATAACCAGCATGTTGCTTTTGTTCTTCATTGGGCTGTCATCAATTAACAGAGTACAATGTTCTTTTTCTTTTCTGTTCCTCCTGCTGCCATTATCAACAGCATCTTGATAGTGGCAAGTGAGTAGAAAGACTTGAGTGTGGTTTTTCTCATGTAGATGGATAAACTTTTTAAATATTTTTTCCAGAATCTAAATAATTTTCTGTTGATTTTGAAGAAGAGTTGAAGTAGAGTTACTAGTAAATTAATGCAATCTCAGCCTTACAAATAGTTAACTGTGTTTTTTCTGGTTCTTGAGCATATCTTTCATTAAAAGTTCTTTTCCTTCTATTCCTTTTGATATTCTGCATTCATGTAATTGAGGTTCACTTTTGTTTTAAAACAGTTTTACAGTATCAGTGCTTATCGTTTGAAGGAGAAGATTCTTAATCTTTGGTGTTCTATCTCAAGCACTTTTATTAGGAGCATTAGCTTCTATTAAGTTGTTTAATGAAGTCGGAGTTCAGTTTAAGCTTAATATGAACATTATCATCTTGCTTGGCAAAATGTTATGACACAAAAGATTTAGAATGTAGAGCAGCAGAAAGAATCAGATGCAAAACACATGAAGTTTGATCTCTGACCTCAAAAAACATCTGGCATAAATTTATATTCTGAGTCAAATTTTAGATATAGATTCTGAAGGTTAAAAGAATTTGGATAACTGGATGTCAGAGAGTTCTGTGGAAGTTTTGATTGGAAGAAACTCTTAATGATGGTACCTGCTTTTATTCTGGCAAATGGAAGACATTCAGGAACAGTATATAAATTAAAGAATACCTCCTGGAAAGTGTTTGATCTGGGGTCAAGTAAAATGGTGATTGAGAATACTGGTGTATAAGGAGGCTATAAGTAAACCAGCAAACAAAGACGAAAAGTATTACTGTGAAGCCGGGGTATGTGTTTGAGGTTTGGCAGCAATCAGAAAGATTGATTAAAATTTGGTATTCAGATGCGTTGTAATAGTGGAAGGTTTGCAAAATTTAGTGGATTCAAACTGAAGTTATCAACAAGCAATAATGGGGACAGGCTTTTACATCTTTTTAAGACTTATGAAACATGTAATAAATGGTTGAAGGGGTAGAAATATTAAACATCTACTTTTGAGTCTTCTGTGTGAAATGCAGTAGTATTAGATCGCTATCACAAATAGCATACATCCAGATACCTTCCTACAGTCCTGGTCATATACTGGTCTCACAGGTTCCTGTTGAGACTACCTCTTTGTAGCGCTAGTTATAGAAGAGTGCAAATTGTAAACACAAATCCTGAGGCCAGAGAATAAAATGCCATATTTAGAAAGGTCAAAATACAGAATAGTGGAAAGTATGAAAGATTTGTAATGCTTAGAATGAGCAGGATCATTTCCGAACATCAGCTAAGCTTTTCACCAAATCAAAGAATAGTTGAGGTTGGAAGGCATCTCTGGAGATTTAGTCCAATTCCCTGCTCAAAGAAGGGTCACCTAGATCAGGTTACTTGGGACTGTGTCCAATCAGATTTTGAGCATCTCCAAGGATGGAGGCTCCACAGCCTCCCTCAAAAACTCATTCCATATCATTTGATAATCGTCACCATAAAACAAACTTTTCTACAATTTAAATAGAACTGCCTGTGCTTCAGTTTGTGCACATTGCCTCTTCTCCTTTCAGTGGGCACCACTGAGAAGCTTCTTGCTCCATCTTCTTCATTCTCTCCCATTGGGTATTTATACATGCTGATAAGATCACTCTGGGGCCTTCTCTTCTCCAGCTGGAACAACACTCAGAGCCTCTCCACATAGGACAGCTTTGTGGTGTCCTTGATCACCTTTGTGGCTTCTCACTGGACTTGCTCCAGTATGTCCCTGTCTCTCTTGTACTGGGGAGCCCAGAAGGGAACCCAGTACTCCAGGGGTGTCTCACCAGTGCTGAGTTAAGGGGAGGAATCACCTCCCTTGACCTGCTGGCAATGCTTTTCCCAATGCAGCCCACAAGGTAGTTGGCCCAAGGGCTCATTGCTGGCTCATGTTCAGCTTTTTGTCCACTAGGACTCCAGGTGCATCTTTGCCAAGCTGCTTTCCATCTGGTCACTTCCCCGCCACCCCCCCCCCCCCCCCTCACGTGGGCCCCC
>NW_010420266.1:31809-34352 GCF_000710305.1 Buceros rhinoceros silvestris
ATGTTTGCCAAGCTGCTTTCCATCTGGTCACTTCCCACCCCCACTCCCCCCTCAGTGTGGACCCCAGGTGCCTGGGGTTATTCCTCCTCATGTGCAGACTTTAGCATTTCCTTTAAGTGAACTTCATGAGGCTCCTGTCTACACATTTATCCACTCTGTTGAGGTCTCTCTAGCTGCACAACCTGTGTTGTAACAGTTGAAAATGAGAGCAAGTAAGATATTCTGTACGTTTTCCCTGCTCCTTTCTTGTTAGTGGAAACATAACAGCAATTTTTGTGTTGACTGATTCTTCAGCAATTTTTCTTTCTTCCTACTGCAGGTGATGAACATTGGCAGTTTTTTATGAGAAACATGTTAAAGGTCTAAGAATCTTTTTCTACTGTAAGAAAAGACATACTTTGAAAGTGGCCATCTTTGAACCTCAGCTCAGTATGGGAAGGAACACTTTATAAAATTATAATTCTGTTTCTCTTAAATGTATAAACAGTCGGTACATCATAATTATGATTATCGCCATAATTGCCTTTTTTCTGACGAAACTAAGAAGAAATTCTTTCAAGTTTGAGATCCTTTTTATATAGGAGCAGGTACCCTGCTGTGGAACTCTGTATGTCCAAGCTCTCCAGTGTTTGGATTTCTTTTATGTGTACTGTTCTTCAGACCTCTCAATTTACTTAATTTTGGAAGTACTTGTAACATCTACTGTAAAAAATCCACTAAAGTGTAATGATGTTTCCTATAGTCTCGTATTTTAATGCTTGTTAAAATGCTTGGGGTTTTTGGTTTTGGTTTTTTTTGTTTGGTTGGTTTTTTTGTCTGGAAGTATCTGAATGTGGTGTACCTCCTCAAAATCTGTACAGGGTTAATCAGGCTTAGGAATAGCTGATTTTTGGCTCTCTGTGAGGTTCTGTCTATATCAACTATTTATATCGTGCTGGAATGTTTGTTGCTCAGAAAGCTTGGCTTCTGTGAAACTTTCTAGGGAGCTCATAGTGACTTCTTGTACTGTCATCTGCTCCCAGAATAGACGCTGCTCAGCGTTAATGGGCAGTTCTGCAGAAAATTTTGTTACACAAGTTCTTCTGTGAATAACTATCTCCTCAGTGTCTTTCATGTGACAAACTTATCTAAACATGGAGATACCGGTTGCTTTGGTAGCTTAGTTGCTGCTGATCCCAGTCCTTGAATGAAGGCTTGGGATGTGTTTGCAGGCATTTCTGTTTTTTCATCTCTGTATCCTTCTGTGGGAGATTATTCCACAGACAGAAAAACAAGCAAGCAACCAACCGTGTTTGAATGGTTTATTATCATAAAGAGAATCCTTTAAGATATAAAAAACCCCTGAGGTTGTAGTTCAAGTAACTCAAGAGCCTGTAATACAAAATCAAATTACTTGTGTTCAGGAAAAACTGTACAGCAATTAAAATTACAGCAATCCATCTGATCTATGATTATAAAACTTGAGACAAGGAGAAGGAAGAACCTTAGTTTTGAAGTTCCATGAATTAACAAATTAATATCCAGGACAAGGTTTCCATTAGTTTTCTGTTAAGAAGTTGTTACCTGTTCATGTGCAAATGTAAAAGCATGTTAGAGAAGCATACAAAGAATCTATTAACTAGAAACTTACTTCCTTCTAATTTTAGAGAAATACTGTTTTATATTTTCCTAGAAAACTTAATAAACAAGTAATAAATCCATCATATCTTCAAAAATGCTTCTTACATAGTAAAAATCTAAGTTTTTTTAATTATCTGTAAATAAACATGTGTGTATAACAAAAATCACAGATCTAATTCTGATCTGGTTATTGTAGACCTCACTGTGAAATAAATCATCCTAATCAAATAGCTACTAGCTACTTTGCATAATTTACAGATGATCTACTGTTAACTTTATCAATTTTTGCATATAAAAATGAATACATTGATTTTTTTTTTTAATGGGACCATACAAAAATTTGAGCCTGTACACATTCCTAGTTTTTTCTTCATATAATAATGAATGTTTTCTTACAGTATTTGTTACATGGGAAGTTTTTTTTCTGTTCCTTTTTATGTTGGAAATACACTAAAAGCTCTTACTTGACCTTTTTATTGTTGTTCTTTCAGAGGAGGATACCATAATGTTTTTAAGAGGAAAAAAAATGAATGAAAGATGTTTAGCCATTGTTTTTGAAATAATTTAGTGCTTGTTTATCCAAGTTTTTTAGGAAAAAATATCCATGAGTCTTCAAAAGAAAAACTGTGTCTAACTGAAATGAAAAGTATCATCTTTAACCAAGAGATTTAAAATCTGGGGTGGTTTATCCTTGAAGCAGTTGATGTGCAGGCAGGTTTGCCTTTCTACTGGCTTTCCTCTCAGAAAGATAATTGTGAAGAATAGAGCTAACTGGGGACTTACTTTCATGTCTTAAATTGTACAGGCAAGAGTTGTGAAATTTTGTCAAGACAGTCAAGAGCTGGACTACCATTTGCTGATACATAACTTGTTAGACTTGCTGATGCATTACTTGTGGTAACCATGTGACTGAGCCCCTGTAG
>NW_010420266.1:34428-37621 GCF_000710305.1 Buceros rhinoceros silvestris
AGGGAAACATCAAACATTGGTAATGTACAACAGACGTTTTCAAGTTAGTTTAACAACCATGTTCATTAATAACAGTTAATGCAGGGTTGAGAAACTCTTAACAAATGTATGCCCTGAATGTTAAAAATTTTTGATAGCTGAATGTAAAACTAGCAACTTTTCATGCACACTGCCTCAAGAATTATGATTAACTGAATTAGTTTTTGTAAGAAGGGAATAGTTGAAAGTGAAGTAGGTTAAACATACTAAAGCTTGCTTTAATATACTAAATTGTACATTAACCTGATTATAACCACACCTTCACAGAATCAGAGTCCTTGAGGATGGAAGGATCACTGAAGGTAATCTCCAATCTCCCTACTCAAAGCAGAGACAGCAGGAGCATGTTTCCCAGGACCATGTCCAGGCACATGTTCAGGAAGGGAGACTTCCAATTTTCATGCATTTCAATTTACACCCATGCCCTTTAGTCCTCTCAGTGGGCACCAGTGAGAAGCGTCTGCCTCTGTCTTCTTTTTTCGTAAGATCACTCTGGGGGCTTCTCTTCTCCAGCTGGAACAGTCCCAACACTCATACCCTCTCCACATAGGTCAGATGTTGCAATCTGTTGATCACCTTTGTGGCCTCTCACTGGACTTGCTCCAGTATGTCCCTGTCTCTCTTGTACTGGGGAGCCCAGAAGGGAACCCAGTACTCCAGGGGTGTCTCACCGGTGCTGAGTTAAGGGGAGGAATCACCTCCCTTGACCTGCTGGCAATGCTTTTCCCAATGCAGCCCACAAGGTAGTTGGCCCAAGGGCTCATTGCTGGCTCATGTTCAGCTTTTTGTCCACTAGGACTCCAGGTGCATCTTTGCCAAGCTGCTTTCCATCTGGTCACTTCCCACCCCCACTCCCCCCTCAGTGTGGACCCCAGGTGCCTGGGGTTATTCCTCCTCATGTGCAGACTTTAGCATTTCCTTTAAGTGAACTTCATGGGTTCCTGTTTACCCATTTATCCAGCCTGTTGACGTCTCTGAATGGCTCTACACCGATCTGGTGTATTAGGCCCTCCTCCCTTTTTTTTTTTTTTTTTTTTTTTTAATTTTGCTTTTTATCCTGCTTTTCTCTGCTGGCAATGCTTTTCCCAATGCAGCCCACAAGGTAGTTGGCCCAAGGGCTCATTGCTGGCTCATGTTCAGCTTTTTGTCCACTAGGACTCCAGGTGCATCTTTGCCAAGCTGCTTTCCATCTGGTCACTTCCCACCCCCACTCCCCCCTCAGTGTGGACCCCAGGTGCCTGGGGTTATTCCTCCTCATGTGCAGACTTTAGCATTTCCTTTAAGTGAACTTCATGGGTTCCTGTTTACCCATTTATCCAGCCTGTTGACGTCTCTGAATGGCTCTACACCGATCTGGTGTATTAGGCCCTCCTCCCTTTTTTTTTTTTTTTTTGTCATCTAATCTTGCATTCTATCCTGATCTTCTGGTCATTAATAAAGATGTTAGAGACTACGGGACCTAGTATTGACCCCTGGAGTATACCAGTAATGACTGCCCTCCAACTGGGCTTTGCTGCTAATCAAATCATCTGGGCCCAACCATTCAGCTAATTTCACTGTATGCTTACGTAACTCATACTTCATTTGCTTGTCTGTGTGGATGCTATGGAAGACAGTGTCAAAAGGCTTACTGAAATTGAGATAACAGCCATTGTTCCTCCATAATCTGTCAAGCTAGAAATCTCATCATAGAGGGTTATCAGGCTGGCTGAGCAACATCACCATTTCATAAATCCATCCTGACTAGGCCTTACCACCTTCTTGTTCTTCATATGCCTGGAAATGGTTTCCAGGATTAGTTACTTCATCACCTTGGAGTGATAGAGTAATTGAGTTGAGGAATTGACTTGAGGCAGACTAGCGTGTTGTTCCCCAGATCTCTCTTCCCTTCTTGAAGATATGAGTGCAGTTTGTTCTCTTCCAGTCTTCAGGAACCCCTCCCAAAAGCCAGGACCTTTCAAAAATAAACCAGAGTGCCGTTGCAGTAACGTGAACAAGCTCCCTCGGCAGTTGGTGCATCCCATCAGGCGCCCTTGGTCTTACGTATCTCCTGTGTGTTTAGGTGATCCTTACCCTGATTCTTGTCTGAGGCTAAGTCAGCCTTGCTCCAGATTTTGGTTTCAGGGGCATGGGATTCCTGAAAACTGGTCTTGCTGGTAAAGACTGACACAAAGAAAGCATTGAGTACCTCGGCTTTTTCCAGGTCCTTTTTCACCAGGGCCCCTGCTCCGTTTAGCAGTGGCCCATGTTTTCCATAGTTTTCCTTCTGCTCTTTGTGTACTTGTAGAATCTTTCTTGTTGCCCTTTGCATCACTTGCCAATTTTAACATCAGGTGGGCTTTGGCTTTCCTGACCTCATCCCTGCATAGTTGCATAGTGTCTCTGTGTTCCTCCTTGGTTATCTGCCCCTGGTTTTACTCAAGACACTTTCTCTTCATGACTGGGTTAGATCGTGAGCTTTTTGTTCATCCATGCAGGCTTCCTGCTGCCTTTGCTTGATTTTCTGCTTGTCAGGGTGGACTATTCTTGAGCTTAGAGAAGATGGTCCTTGAATATCAACCATCTCTCTTGGGCCCCTCTTCTCTCCTGGGCTGTTTCTCATGGGACTCTTCCAAACAGGTCCCTGAATAGGCTGAAGTCGGCTCTCTGGGAGTCCAGGGTTGTGTTCCTGCTTTCTGCCCTGCTGTCGCTGAGGATCCTGAATTTCACCATCTTATGGTCATTGTAGCCAAAGCCCCAACCTTCACATCCCCAACTAGTTCCTCCTTGTAAGTATCGGATCCAGTTAAGCACCTCTTTTTTGGCTCCTCAGTCACCTGTGTCATGAAGTCGTTATCAATGCCCTCCAGAACTTCCCTGGATTGCTTGTGCCCTGTTGCATTGTCCCACCAGCAGGTATCACAGTAGTTAGAAGTCCTCCGTAAGGACTAGGGCCTCTGCATATTAGGCTTCTTCCAGTTACCTGAAGAAGCTTTGTCTGCTTTTTTTTTTTTGTATCCTGATCCAGGCAATCTGTAGCAGAAACCCATGGTTAATTGGAGGAAAAGCATTGTTCTGGTTGCAGTTATTTATGCTGATGTCCATATTTATGTCTCTCTACTGTGGATCACCACGGAAGTTAAAGGATAGAGCAATTTAACCACAGGGTTAATCG
>NW_010420266.1:37719-53097 GCF_000710305.1 Buceros rhinoceros silvestris
AGGGAAGTCAGTATCTAATGCGAGTTATGGTCTGTTTTGACGTAGGACTACTGTAAAGCTTGGTTTTCAACCTGTCTCTTGCTGGACTATTAAAATGCTAAACTAAAATGAAGAATTTTGCCAGTTTTGTTTGTTAGATCATAAAAAGTTCCCTTTCAAAGTTATCTGTTACATAGTTCCTGATGTTCTTCTAGCTATGCTGAGAATTTGGTTTACTCTTCTCCTGCTTTGGAGAAATAAGGCCGTTTACTGATCAGTGGTTTGTTTTTTTTTTACAACCATTATTTTTTCAGACAAGTAACTGTATTCTTTGGCCATCTTTCTGTGGTGCTTTAACAGCAGAGCAACATTAATATATGAAGCTAGTGTACTACTAAAAGGATAGGTACTTTGTCTTAGTACCTTGCATTTAAAACACAATTGAGTTTTTGTTGACATTCAATTACTCATTTTGTCTGAGGAGGTTCCTAAGTCATTGCAGTTGTTTTATGAGTAGGTACTTCTGGTCATTCCTTTTATACAGTTTTAAAGGCAGAACTGAAGTATGGCAATACATTCAGCATTAGCACTTACTGTCTTCAGGGTTTTTTATTATCCTTGTTTTGATCTTCCTGGTTTTGTTTTAAATGGTGGGGGGCAGATTTCTGCCAATAGCATTACAAAGTTTTCCCGCAATGGTTTAAATGTATTAAAAACTGTAAAAGCTGTGAATGAATTTTGTTCTACTCAGTACACAGGATTTAGAAACATAAGCGGCTGTAAGCAAACAGAAAGGCTGCACACCTCAGAAAAATAGGAATCTCTTACTGTTTTACCTGTTACTACCGCATTATATTTAATAGCAAATGTCATCAAAGAGTAAAACTACTGACTGTCGTCTTCTCTAAGAAGCAAATTAACTTACTTTTAGGTTTTGGTGGAAACCAGGCCTTTATTTATGTAGCTTATTCTGGTTTCTTTCAATTTTTTACACAATTATACATTGAGTTTTTAAATTCAAAACTAGAATGCATTTGAATTTGTTTTAAATTATATGAAAGCTTCAAATTTGTTTCGAAAAGCTCAATTTCAGTTCAGATAGATTCTTCTGAAATAATTACCTGTATGAATGTGCATAATTTAACTTCTGTCTTGAATTTAAGTAGTGTTACACTGACCTCAATTTTACATCTTTCTCGTGGACGTAGTCTGTGTATTTTACTTCTTTGAAGATAATGTTCAAAGAGAATTTAGGCTGATAAAGGAAATCTACAGAGAAGCTTAAACATGTTGGTCAGAATACTTTAAAAATGAAATAACATTTTCTTCACATGGTGATACATCTTTTCTTCTGGAAAAGGTTTATTAATAAAAAGTTGAAAATAAATGTGAAAGTATACTTGGGAGAATTGCATCTGTAAAAATGTTCATCTCCTTGCAGAATTTAGTCCTTGAAAGGTGCTTTAAAAAATCCTAGGCATGCAGAATTTCTTCTCGTAATATTAGGATATGTATTTCAAAGCTTTCCAATGACAGCTGGAACTTCGTGCAACCAGTTGGAGTTGCATAGGGCACACAAAATCATGAAGGTGCATTAATTCCTTTGAGTATTCAGAGTCTTTTCCATGGTTATCTGTAAGATTTGATCAGAGAAAGAAAAATACACTGTAAGATAGTTCTATTTATTACATTCAGAGGGTCTTTGTGCTTAAAATTATAAGTATTCTTATATTTAAAAATAGTCATAAACAATGGGGATGAGTGATAATGCTATTACTTTGGGGAAAATGTTTTTTAAAGATTATTTAGTATTGTGTATAATATCCTGGATTGTTTTAACAATGTTAGTAAGATAATTTTAATTAAATGCTTTCATGCTGTTATTAAATTAACCTTGAAATATGTATCTTAGTTGTTTTATGGTTAAATGAAAATTTCATCAAATTTTCATCTTAGAAACTTTAGATTCCAGGTTTTAGAATGTCAGAATATTAACTCAAAATGATTTTTTTTAGCACGTAGCCTGTGATTTTCTTTCTGTTTGTTTGCTTGTTTGCTCTTTGTTTGTAATAGCTGTATTTCTCAACATGATAGGAAAGTTTCAAGTACTGTGAAGCACAAGTTTTAAAGGATAGATTCTGAGGGCTGCATGTACTGGGTATTTTTAGTGCTTTGCCCACTTTTGAAAAAACACTTGTTTTCCATGCTTGTTTATATGTCTTGTTCATTTGTTAGTTTTATTTCATAGTTTTTAATATCTCAGCATTGTTATCTAATTCATTATTTTCATACTTTTAAAGGTCCCCAGGTGCATCCAATTTTTCAACTTTACCAAAGATCTCTCCATCTCTATCAAATAATTATAACAACATGAACAACAGAAAGTAAGCAATATAACTTAAAATGTTATCTAATTTAATTGCCCCAGTGTGACATTAAACAAATTGTGATGTTTGATAACTCCTAGGTGAAGGATTTTGATTTGTTTTGCAATATTTGGTTTGTGAATTGTTACTGGTCACTGTTTTATAGCGTAGGTATTGTAAAGCATGATATCAGCAAATGAAACACAGTTAAAGATGTTTGGTAACTCTTAGTCCTCAGTAGAACAGACACTAAAAAGAATGTTGAGCATTGTAAGAAAATATATGAAGACTTCAGTTAGAGTTGTATCATGCTGAAAATACGTTGTTGTTATTATTATCTTACCTGAATTTAGATGGACAACAAAAAAAGTACGAACTATGTATATTTGTTGGTCACGTTTTCCCTTAGTCATTGACGCTAAGGTATTACAGCAGCATATGTGGTGTCACACATTTCTTTGAGACCACCACAGCTGAATTGTTTTAGCTATAATGGTAGTCATAGTCATTATATCCATTGATTAATTGTTAGCAACTTAACTTCTGTGTCTTAGTGCTAGAAGATTTGAGAGAGATTAGTCTGACATGTATGCATGAATATTATAATGAGCAGAGACTTAGTAAAGGAGGCTTCTCACTTTTAAGGGTTTTATTTTTCCAAACCTGCATTTTGTGATCAGACATGAAGATGTTAAATATTAAAAGGGTGACAGAAATGTTAGTATCATATACAGTATCTTCCAGTTAAATACTGCATTTATCAGAAGGGATTTTTCCTAAGGGATAAAGTGTCACTTGTGCTTCTACTAATCGTGAGTAGCCCCAACTCTCACTGTTGAACAGTTGAAATCCATGTATTTAACTGTAGTCTGCTGTACTCTGTGTGAATATGTAGTAAATAAAAAGTATATTGTTTCTATGATTGTGTGGAAAAATTACTTGACAAGAGCTAAGCCTCCAGCTGAGAACTAATTTCTCCTTCCCCCGTTGCTTCTACAAGAGACAATCGGATGCCAAAACCAAAGCTTAACAGTTACCTTTCCCTAGGTAAAAATAGTTTTAAATCAAGCCAGCAAGGCTTTAATTTTTAAAATCTTTTTTCTTTCTTTCCTTTTTTTTTTTTTTGTTGGTCAATGTTAGCTTCTCCCTAGTGATGCTGTAGTTATTTTTAGGAAGCACTTATGAAACCTGTTGGCGGCTTTTAAACATAGTTTCTTCACTTGCTTTAGCTGATTTTATTTTTATTTCTTGGTTTATTTTGGAGCCAGAATGGGAGCTTTTAGGATTTTAGGTAAAATTCTGGGATTATGTTTTGTTTGTTTGGGTTTTTTTAATATGAGGATTTTCAACAGAAATATACATTTAAAAGGAAGCGATATAATATTCAGATTTGATAAGGAATTGGTCCTATTGCCTTAACTATAACTAAAACATCTGTAAATCAGATAGTAATGTTCTTTATAGCGTTATGAAATACCAGCCATTTTTCTCTTGTAATTCAAAACGCTCTATATCTGGATGTTATGTAAGGAAGGCATTCGGTGCAGAAGTATATGGTTTTCCTTACAATTCAATAATCCAATTACGATGAATCTAAAATAAAAATATTTAAAAATCACAAATTTATAATTCAGTACAATATATAATACAGGATAATCTTTAGCAGCACTTGTGTCAGAATGCATGTTCCAGAGGAACTATTTCAGTGATAGAGAGGTCATATCCATTAATACACTATGTATTTTAAAATGCATACTATTGCGTTAAGAATTTTTGGCTTCAAAAGGTAAAAGATGTATCTCAGTATTTAATTTAATTGTATAATTCTGGGTTAAGACCAGTTTTTTTCTACCTTCTTTTCATTACTTTCTTAGTTAACTACTTAATGTCAGCTTTGCCTGGAATTTTTATTTTCATGTTTCTGCCTTACTGTCTCTTACATTGTATGTTATCTTTAGTACAATAGTGAAATTATACATTTGTGGCTTTGCAGGAACCATTGGCACCTCCATATGCACATGGGATGTTGTGACTCTGAAAGAAATACCAGTGTTTGTTTTGAAGTTAATTTTAGTTGACAGAGCTGATCTGTAAGGCAGAAAAAGCAAAGAATGGTTTGTGTGTAGTCATAAATGCTGGTCATTCCAAGACCGTTTGCAATTATTATAGCCTGGCTAGAGACTACAAATTATGTTAAAACTCTGAAAAGTGCCATGTTTCTTTATATGGTACAAATTTCTGTAACACTTTTCTAATCCAGGAAGTGTTCTGAGTAATACTAAGTCCCAAATTGGTAAATAGGTAATTGTTGAGCTAGTCACGTGCTAGATAATAGAAATAGCTTGTGCAAGTTTTATCAGGTCCAAAGCCTTCATCTCTGTAAATGTGAGTTTGCATTTGGTGGAATGGAGGAGGATTCCCAATAATTGATTATTGCTGTTCTTTTGCCTTTGCAGGTGATATTGTTGAAAGAATAACATAGGAGAATTAGCATAATACGTCTTAGTGGATTCGAAAGAGCAGGGAGAGAAATGCATCATTTAGGTTTTACTGGAATTTCTGTTTATTACTGTTATAAAGAAATACATGTCATGTCACATACGGTATTTTTAATGTGGGGTGGGGATTAAAAACAATTGAACAGGGATTTTGCTTGGAGAACTAAGTGAAAAGTTGTTTCTTCGAGTACGAATGTTGTTTCAGGCTCCTAAAATGAGTTACTTCATCATTTGCTAGTGTCAGCTTGTCAGAAGACAGACAGCTGGCAGTTTTGTTAAATGCTTGGTGTATTTCAATATCCTTATTTCAAGAAGTATAAATATTAATTACACCACCTTAGAAACAGTGTCTTCTTGTTATGCCTGGCACACAGGCAAATATTATGAGGAAGGTGATTTTTTTTTAACTTTATTTATATAGAATACTATTTATCTTTTGCTCACCAGATAATGATCATGAACAATAACAAAGACAGTAGTCTTTCTGTGGTGACTCTTTTCTGTAGTGACTGCTGCTTTAGGCATCTCTAAAAATTGGTGGAACCCAGTTATGGGTTTGTTAAGGTGGCTGGTCACAAAAACACATTGGCAGTGCATTAAAGTGGTTGAAATATTATGGAGCTCAGTAAGTGTTCAAACTTCTAATTTTCTGGGCTTGTTCTTGCAAATCAAATTGTTTTTGCAGCTTCAGTCGTTGGTATGTGGCACTCCACTGTCAAATTGTGTCCTTTCCAAAGCTAGTGATGCTTTTCAAAACTTACCTGTTCCAAATGCACGTTTCCCAGAACTCCCAACTACACAATGATTGCTCTGGATTCATCATCATCTGAAAGCTGCTTTGGGGTTTAAAGGCAGGATACAGACAATAAGTAGAGGTGATTTCAAATCCAGCACATGCGGCTCAAAATCTTTAGATTTACAGATAATAAAGTCTCATTCAGAAACCTCCCTCTACCATTCTCAGTACTTCAAGAATTTTATGTAGTCATTCAAGGGTCTGAAGATGGTTTCATTTTTTAAAGTCTTGCCTTATTTTTTGAGCAGCAGTTTCTTCTAAGAGCATCAGTCTTTTCTTCCTGTTACTGCCCTAGCTTGACTGCCCCATTCTAATACTACCACTCTACTTTTCCATGCATTGTTCCTTCATTAAAGACAACTTTTTAAAGGTTTTGTAGGAGAAGCAGAGGGAGGTTTTAGACACACTATTACAAGTTAGCTTTTTCTAGGACATTTCTGTTTGAAGTTTACGTAGACTTGTCTTGCATCTTTACTTGCTTTCCATTGTTAGCCATTTGCTATTGACTGATAATACTTTATTTTTTGTCCAGTCTCAAAAGCATGAAAAACAAAGGCACAATGTAATTTAAATAAAAATAATTCTTCCAGAAAAAATGAAGTTCACAAACTGATAACGCTGTAAAGAGGTATCTCCTAGACTTCTGCACATATTAGGCACTTTATTTTGCTGGAGATGTTTTGATAAAATATCCCAGAACCCTGAAAGAAAAATTTGTGAACAGACCTGACTCATGGGATGAGAGTGATAACCATAATCTCTAAACTCCTCAATTGTATTTCTCTGGGCCAGTATAGAAGATGAAAGCGCTCAGAAATGGCTTTTGAAAAGTAAACTGACAGTTTGTCCCTTAGAACAAACAAACATTGGGGGTCTATCTGCATTACAAATATCTTGAATTAAATTATAAATATGCTTAAATTAGCACAATTTTACTGAACTAATTTGAGGAAATCTTTCACATGGACACACAATGGCCAAAAGATACCAGTCGGGTTTCCTAGTTTTCAAATGTCCTTCCTAAGGTGACAGTTCGTGAAAGGGTGAAAGCTGCAGTGAAAATCCCCAGGAAAAATTGCATTCAATCTGTTTATTACTTCTACATCTCCAGAATTTCCAAAAGAGATTTCTCTTCCATTAACCATGTGAAAAGTGTAATCTGTGAGTCAGGCGAGGAAGGCAGTAGGAAAGCGGGGCTGAAAGGAGAAGCTTACTGTGTAGCTTGCACATGTGCATTTCTGTTGCTGCCGTGCACTGTTGAGCTGAGTTGGGAAGTTGATTATACTGTAGAGGTTGCATTAGGACCAATGTCAAGATTGTGCTTTTTTCCTTCTGGGGGAACTAAGACTTGCCAACTTCAGGCAGTTGCGGCTGCAGCTGCAAGGGAAGCTAGGAGGCAATTTTCCCTGGGGATCTCTCCTGCATCAGTGAACCAGGGACTAATGATAGGGAAGGTACAACCACAGGAGCAAGCTTCAAGTATATGGGTGCCCTGAAGTTCAAAAAGTATCTTGTGTAAACAAGGGTGAACCATTTAGTATTAAGCTGAATGGGCGAAACTAACTTAACTGGGATTTTTCATGGAGAAACCGGTAAACATGATGCCGCTTAGCTTGTTTGTGGACAAGCCAGAGAGCTGAGAAAATTCATGTGTATGGAAAAGGAAAGGACTGATAGGAAAGTCAACTATTAAAAAGAAATTATGAGAGGTAAAAGTTTGAGAACAGCAGTTTTATGGACACTGGAGCTATAAACTACACAGATTTCTGCAGACCTTGAAAGAAGGAGAAATTTTCTTCCCCTCCTGTTTGAAATTTTCAGTAACTCTTGTGATTAAAAGAAACATATTCGTGAAAATCGAGTGTGCACTGTTGGATGTAGAGTGTGATACTGTTAGGAATAATGGCTAGTGTATTACTGGGCACTTGCATCCTCAGACTTTCACAATTATAAATCTCAATTATTTATCAGGATTGATTCTTTGCATATTTTTCCTTGTCATTCTTAGCAATCGACTTTAAAATTTTTGTCCAAGTTACTTCTAATGTGGATAATGCCTAGTGACTGGAGAAATACTCTTGAACTTTAGCCAAAGCTGCTATCACACAGATTTCATTATGATCAGTGCCTGAAATAATTTAAGAACAAGTTTAACCTTGCTGGTTGGTTGTTTTTTCTAACATCTGTAATATCGCAGAGTGTCCTCTTACAAGATTCTTCTGCCTTTCTAGTGTTCTCAGATATGCTTACTTTACTGTTTTGGTGGTTATTCTATATTTAGTATTTGCATGATTTCATCTGGAAACAAATTGCTTTAAATCTTAACACTTTACATATTTCAGTCTTGTCCAGTTTCTCCAAAAAGATGCATCACAGAGATGTATAATGAAGTTGTTACAAGGCATTTTGCGCATTCTTTTACCTTGCAAGGCTTTCCTGCATTTGCATGCTGGATTGTGCTGTCCTAGCAGGGAAGCTATAAATAGACTCTCTGATGCAGTGAGGCAGCTATGCCACAGTGGCCTTGGAAATCTCAGCTTTCACCTGTAACTCTGCATTCCATTCCCACTGACCTTGCTCTTGCAGTAGCAGGATGCAAGGGATGTAAATGATTAATTGCTGCTGGTGGTGTCTAAAGTCTGAGTGTATTAAATTTGATGGAGCAATGAAGAATAGAGTAAACTGTGAAGCAGCTCCGATCAAAAAGGGGTAGGGATATATATAATAATTACAGTTACTGCAGTATGTTAGATTTCGGTTGTTTGCATAGGGGCCTTTTAAATTGGAAATATTGTTATTACCAAAGTTAAATACTTCTTTTAAATCCTTTCTTGTTTACAGAAGTTACTTTAACCTTTTTAATAATTTAAGTTTATAAAGTACTTGTATATATCAAAGTACTATAGAGTATGTTTACATGGTGAAAGATGTTTTGATTTTTTTTACAGTGTGAAAAATTCAAACTATTGTCTCCCATCATATACCGCTTATAAGAATTATGATTATTCAGAGCCAGGAAGACACAATGAGCAGCCAGGCCTGTGTGGCCTGAGTAACTTGGGGAATACATGTTTCATGAATTCAGCAATTCAGGTACGTACTTCAGAACAAAATGAGCTTGTCTTATTACTTGGAAACTAATATAGATAACTAGTTATATTTTGTCGTGTTTGGAAACTAACCTTAAGATACTCTATTATAAAGTGCCAGGATAGCATTAAAAGAGAGGAAATCATACGTCCATATTGATGTACTTGAAAAGTTGATTCACATAGCTGCATTCATTGTTTCCCCCGTTTTTGCACAGCGATCAATGTCAGAATTCTATATGAATGAACCCTTAAGTGGGATTCTTTGCTTTTTGTAACAATTGCCATATATGCATGTCAGGAAAAATACTTTTTCATTTTGATATGCACTTGAGTACAGATTGTGGTGCTGAAGTGTCAGAAAGCAGATGACCAATGGATTACTGGGCCTTTATTTCTAACTAATTATCAGATACTTTTAGTGCACAGGTTAACATGCAGGGAACCTTTGAACATATTTCCCTTTGAATAGCTCCTGTTTCACAGATGAGATATTTTATGTGAATGTAATAGCTTGTTTCTTTGCTATGACCACAAGAGAAATACTAGTATACCTAGTATTACTCCTACTAAGACAAAAAAAACCCTTAGTCCTTTTAAGTGGAAGCTACAGTCGTAGATTAATGAATGATCAGAACTGGTAGTTTAATTTGGGGTTTTTTAGTGCTGAAACTCATGTTTTGTCATCAAAGCAGCCTTATGTCAAAAAAACTTGTAAAGTTTATCTCCTCCTTTGCCATTAAAAGGGTTCCTGACTTATGTTTGTGGTTCCTTTGGGTGAAATAACAAGAACAACAACAACAAAATTTTGAATTAGTAGTTTCAGATACATTTGTAAGCTAAGTTTATGAAATTGTTGAAAATTGTTCAAAAGAAGAAATACTTCAGCGTTTCATAGTGTGGGCAGATTTTCTATCCCTTCCTCGTATGGAATCAGAGAATAATTTAGGTTAGAAGGGACTCCAGAATGATCATGGGTCCTGCCTCCTGTCTTTGGGCACTGTCATTGGCTCTACTTCTCTATAGCCTCCCATTAGGTAGCTGCAGACAGCCATGAACTCTCCCCTTAGACCATCTTCTTCAGGTTGAAAAAATGCATACAGCTCTCAACCTTTCCTTGTATGTTTTCCACCCCCCCGTGCCCCGACCATGTTGGTGGCCCTCCTCCTCTCTTTCATACGCTAGGGAGCCCTAAACAGGACAGTGCTCCAGCAGCAGCCTCACAAGTGCCTCACAACAGAGGGGAAGACTTGCTTCCCTTTGCCTCTGGCAAAGGGAATATTGCTAATACAGCCCAGCTTACATCTGGCACAGGGATGCCCTGCTGGCTCTTCCACATTTCCACAGAAAAGGACCACTGGGTCATATTCTGCAGAGCTGCCCTTCTAGCCAGACAGCCCCTAGCCTGTTAGCGGTATGTGGGGCTATTCTATGGTTATTCCATATTTATTTATATAAGGTATCCATAACATTCAGTTTATTCATGTTTCCAAAGATTTTTTTCTTGAGAAGACTTGATGAGAAGTTGAGCAGTGCAGGAAGTAAATAATTTTTTTTTAACCATGCTGCATGAAAAATAGCTAAACTGAAAGGGGAAAACACATGTATGCAGTGTCTATTCTAAACAAAATTGCTATATGTAACCTTTCTTGATTACTGAATTGCATCATTATAATGTCGTAAAGAAGAAAAAAGAATGTATTTTTGTGTCTAGTGAACGAGAATTGTCTTTTAAAAGTTGAATTAAAAGAATATTCTTAGTACACAGTTTTTCTTATCATGCTACACTGCTCATCAGCTGAGAGTGATTAAAAGCAAGGATAATTTTGATTACTTATTCAAACCTTTGTTAAACCGGTATACATGAATTTGCATATATGTAAATTTTAAAGTAACCTTTTAGATGAGAAATACACACATGGCTTATTGCCTTTAGAGTCTTATACAGCTTAACAGTTCACATCACTATCCCTTTGTGTTAACTGGATTTAATTCTGAGGTCTGCATTCTAAATCATGTCAGCTTTAACTTCATCGCTTTTCAGTTTTATCTAGGGAATCAAGTGTCCAAATAAATTCCGAGAAATTGTAGTATAAATTAATAAAAACAATTTTGCTGATTCACAAGACAGTGTTCGGCGTAAGAAAATTAGGCGTTTATTGAGCAGTGCAGCCTTTAGTTTGGCATGGTAACTTTAGTATGTCCTCAATGGTGTGTTTTCTAAAATGCATTATTTGGCAGCTTTCTTAGCAAGGAAGTGTAAAGTATCTTTCAGTTCCACCTACTGTATCTCTCAAAGAAAATATCGTTCAGAATTTAACGTTATCCAAGAAATCCATGAAAGTGCTTTTCACTGAAAGTATGACATGTCCTTAGCACATTAAGGTCTCTCAGACTGCAAGTTCAGCTGTCTTCTTCCTCTTGCCACCACTTTTACCTTTTTTCCGGTTAACACTGGAGCGTACGTTTCAGTGCACTAATTTGGCATTAATTTCACTTCCTGCTGTTATCAGAGTAACATTGGATTATTTGGCTAGAGCTAGAGTAATGTCTGTGGTCAAAGTACTGTGAACACATTTGATCTTGTCTAATCTTGGAAACAAAGAGGGGATGGGCCTGGATAATATGTGGATGGCAGACTAGGGAATTCTGCTTGGGAATATTGAGGTCAAGGCTTTGACCTGGATGATGTTGCAGAGTTCACCCTCAGCAAGATTAGAGATGACGCAAATCTGGAAGGATAGAATACCAGATGGGTGTGTTGACCTTTAGAGAGACCTCAGCAAGCTGGAGAACTAGGCAGACAGGAAGCGTATGAAGTTCAGAGGATCCTGAGGAAGAATAACCCCAGGCCCCAGTCTACAGTGGGATGGGGACAGGCCACGGGATGGAAAGCAGCTTGGCAAAGATGCACCTGCAGTCTTGTTGGACAAAAAGCTGAACATGAGCCAGAAATGAGCCCTCGTGGCCAAGGCAGCCAACAGCCTCCTGAGCTTCATTGAGAAAAGCATTGGCAGCAGGCTGAAAAAGGTAATTCTTCCCCTTAATTCAGCACTGATGAGACACCCCTGGAGTACTGGGTTCCCCTATGGGCTCCCCAGTACAAGAGAGACAGGGACATACTGGAGCAAGTCCAATGAGAAGCCACAAAAGTGATCAAGGGATTGCATCAACTGACCTATGTGAAGAGGCTCTGAGTGTTGGGATTGTTCCAGCTGGAGAAGAGAAGGCCCCAGAGTGATCTTATCAACATGTATAAATACTCAATGGGAGAGAATGAGGAAGATGGAGCAAGAAGCTTCTCAGACTGAAAGGAGAAGAGGCAATTTCACAAAGTGAAGTACAGGCAATTCTATTTAAATTGTAGAAAAGTTTGTTTTATGGTGACGATTATCAAATGATATGGAATGAGTTTTTGAGGGAGGCTGTGGAGCCTCCATCCTTGGAGATGCTTAAAACCAGATGCAGTCTCAAGTAACCTGATCTAGGTGACCCTTTTTTGAGCAGGGAATTGGACTAAATTTCCAGAGATGCCTTCCAACCTCAACTATTCTATGATTTTCTTTGGTTACCTGCTTTAGCTTATTTACCATCTTAGGGTGTCTTCTTTCACAGTTATAGCAACACAGGTTTGTTTATTAGAATAAATCTGTTTTCTTTAAACCAAATTATTTACTGCAGAGTTTATGTCTGTTAAATAATTTACAATTCCATTCATGTTGTATACCAAAAGCTCTACTTTTATCCCTTCCATCAGTCACTGCTGAGTGTTGTCAGTGTAGCTTCCTTCAATGGAAGTGGAGTTTGTTACACACACTCCTGCTGATTAGTACTATTCTCAGATTTTCGTCCTTCCCAGACAGCATTGAGGCCCCTTAGCATTCACATGAGAGCCATTTCCGTTTCAGAAACCACTTCATTTCTCTGAGAGCTTCTCTTTGCTCTTGTCTCAGGTACAGTGAAGATGGTTTGTGTCAGGTGGTATCTGTTCCTTGAAAAGGGAACAAACTTGTGTGAAGGTTTTTGCCCTGTAACCACACTAGGTAGATCTGTGATAATCCTGACAGTTTCTTAAATTCTGTTGCAAGTTCATTAGGTAGGGTTAGGCCTGCACCTTCATCCTCCTAAGTGATTATTGTAGGGAGATCTTTGTCTTTCGAAGTAGGGACTTCCAGTGTTAAAAACACAAGTAGAGGAGATGTGATGAAGAGATGGGTAAGATCCTTCATGGTACCACAAACAGCTGCAAGCCAAGTAGGAGGGAGTAAGGCCAAGAAGGTTAAGATACTATTGTATTTCTCCCAAGTGCTGTTGTCTTATCACTGTTTCAATTCCATATTATTTCATCTTTTGGTTGTATTTGAACTTTTCTTTTGTATAGATTTTTCAGATTCTTTTGAAGGGGTATTCCATGTATCTAATCTTATCTTACTTTGGTTCAGTGCTAACTCTCAAGCCTTGATTTTTTCTTACTAAGTCCTGAATGTCTGCTTTTGCAGATCCAAGCATTAAATAAAACAGTAAGGACAAAAGGGAGCTTGTGGACTTTATGAAAACATATTATTGGAAATACCTGAATCCGTATCAAGGGGGTAAAAGAGCATTTGACAAGGAGATGTTTTATTCACATTCTCTTGTGTACATGGCTGTGTTCTGAGGTGAAAAAATTGGAAGAATATGAATCTCCTGAAGCATTGTTATGCTGCCACCTGTGGATATTTCCTAAGTATTACTTGGCCTTTTTGGTGGGATATTAGTGATTAGAGGTCTGTGGGAAATATTTGGGTTTTTTCCTTTGTCAGTGAAAACCTGAGAGTTTACAAAGTTTTCATTTTGTGATTGAAAAATAGAAGAATAGAAGTAAAGGTTTTAATTTAAAACACTTTTTTTTTTTTGCATTTTCATTTTTCTTTCCATCAGTGTGTTTATATATAGTTGACTTTTGAACAAAAGCTGTTGAGCTTTGCAATGGGGTATTTCAGCAGTTTTCTTTCTTCAGAAAGCTGATTAACTTTCTCTCTGCAATTACTTGTGGCTGTGAGTTTATCCACACAAAACATAACAACTTTCACCAAAACCTGAAATGATGAAGTTCTTAGCACTTTTTCAGTTGCCACAGACAGAGTTTGGGTTAAGTGGCGTATTAGCTGAGGGCTTTTCGCCGCGACTGATGCGAAGTGCTTGAGACAAAAGTAGGTTAGACAGGTGTACAGTAATTAAGTTTTTATCCTGTGGAGAAAATTCACTTTGGGTTAATTCACTTTTTTCTTGTATTAGAGGGCTGAAATATGAAATTTCAATTTCCTTTGCATAAAATTGTTATTAAGCAGAACAGCTGAAGAACCATGATGCTTAGAGGAACAGTCAGTTTTTAGCTCAATTTCATGATCTTACTGTCAGCTTCTCTTTTCCCCAGTTCACTGGCAAAAGAGGTAATGATGTTTGCTTTGCTTTGAAATGTTACTTTTGTCATTGTTTCTATGTAATAGCCCTTATGGGATGCTTCCACATTACCTTAGGATCAGAAGGTAATTCAGGTTGGAAGGAACTTTATGGAAGTTTCTAGAGCAACTTCACGTTCAAAAGAAGGTCAGCTCTGAAGTCAGACCAGATTGCCAAGGTCTTTATCCAGTTGGGTCTTGAAAACCTCCAAGAAGTCTGCACAGCCTCTCAGCTCTACTGCTTGACTGTTCTTACAGTGAAAACTTTTTCCCTTATATACTTAACCTCTCGTTTCTGCTTATGCCCATTGTTTCTTGTCCTCCCACTATGCACCACTGTGAAAAGCCTGGTTCCATCTTCTCTTTAACTTCCCTGTCGGTACTAGAACACTGCTGTTGAGTCTCCCTGAAATAGACTCTTCTGGTGGTTGAACAAGCCCTGATACTTCCTTTAGCCTTTTCACAGAGGGCAAGTGCTCCCAGTCCACTGACTGATAGCCCACTTTCTTCATGCATTTGTTTTCTTTTCATCAATTAGCTTGCAGTCCTTGCAAACTCTTCTATTGGAGTTTTCCTGTACTTAAACTATGTGGATTTAGAGAAGCATAAAGTGATTATTATTATTTTTCTACCTGTATGAAGGTTTCATAGGACAGATAGACTTGTTAAAAAAATCATAGTCTAGCATTGGAATTACAGTATTCCAGTGAGGTTTAGAGCATTGAGATATATGTATATCTATATAGAGAAATATATAGGTATATAGATATATCACTTATATAAGAAACTAAATATAAAGATTATTTGTTGTTTATTTTCCCATGCATCTTCATGCATCCCACACCCTACTAGAGCTATGTTCCGTAACCAGTAGACATACTGATCCACTACTACATGTGTCTTTACAGTACTTTACAGTCTTAGTACTCCTTTTTGACTCAACAGTTTAGAATTCTTCCAGGGTGATTGTATGCATGTATACGTAGATCAACAGTTCATGCAGTGTTGCATAATACAGTTGATGCTTAGATTGTATGAAGCATTGCTTCATCCAGTCTCATTGCCTAATTTTTGCGGACATTGACTATGATCCCTTGATAATGATTATTACATAAATAGTTGTTATCCACAGATTGCTCCGCTACAGAAAAATTTTTCTGTTATTTCCTTTTTTCCAAGTAATTAATATGTAATGTGGAACTATAATGT
>NW_010420266.1:53194-71746 GCF_000710305.1 Buceros rhinoceros silvestris
CTGCTGAAGACTGATCCTTCTCTTCCATGATTTGTCTCATAGTTGATCTTGGAGTTCGTACGTTCTGTTCCATCTTTTCCCACGACCATTTAGCTAAATGTCCAGCTTGAGTTCAGAGACTGAGCACTCTACTGAAGTTTTGTTGCTTAAAGAAAATTTGAGACTTGTGCAGTACCTGAAATGAAATGCCATTCTATTATCTCTTTAGTTCGCAAATGGTTTTCTGTTTAGCTTTTTTGGTTTCTGTTATTATTCATCCGTCAGTATACTTGTTAGTTTACCTATGTCTGTGTTTTAAAACAACCAACCAACCCCAAACCACTAGGTTAAACAGGGCACATAAATCTGATGACTTTGCTGTCTAGTAGATTGTCTTAGTTCTAATAGCTGTTTGGGGGGGTTTTGTTGATGCTTTCCATAAGGCTTCTTGGTAACCTACAACATAATACAATGAGAAATAAGAATGTCGGCTTCCTTTCAAATTTCTTCTGGATGCTTTTTTCCCCTGTGACTTTAATCAGTTATGTTGAACAGATCAGTGGGTATGAGGCCAAACACGTTAGTTGTGGTTAGTTGTGGCATCTGATATTTTAGAAACTGTCAGTGTCATCTTATGTTGGAATGTGGAAATTGTTGTGAGGAAAAAGGAAAATTGTTTGTAGTACTCTTCCTGGCTTATAAATATAAACTAGCATTCTCAGAAAGTGACAAAAACTAATTTATCACGTGAAAACTAGACAAAGATAGATGTTGGTGAAACACCATACTGTCAAGCACATTACGTAGTGCTTGTCTAAGGACCTACAGAAAAATTCACTTTTTGCATTATTTAGTTTCTTGTCCTGGACATTCCTCACACTAAGCTGATCAGCTGGACCGATTTGATCTCCTAAACCAGCCCAAAAATAATACAGAAGAAAAGTGAAGAGGAAAAATAGGTTTTTGACAGATTACTGAGATGAATAAGTTTACTGTGCAGTCAGATGAGGATCAGTAGAGAAGGGGCAGGACTTCTTTGGGCAATAGGATTTGTCACATCACTTAGACTGAACATGCAGTTTTACCTAAAATGTAGTGTGTTGTGCACTGTATTGTTTCTGGGTATCCGGTGGAACTTGGTGGTCCCTCCATTCATTTAGGTTGATGTTAAAAATAATCTTGAAAACTCTGACCGCTTCGGTATGGATTTGAGAGAAGTGTTTCTCCTCTTAAGCTGCATGGATCAGTTCAGAACTGACAACACAGATCTGTGAGGTAGGAGGCTTGGGATCACTGATACTAGGAATAAAAGCTCTTTGCCATGTAGCAAGAGAAAAATGAGCTTTCTTCAATCCTCAATATCCGAAAGGACCTATAATATCAAGATTAATTTGCAACATTGACAGCTCGTAAAAGCTCTAGATGAAGAGGAAGAAGAGAGCAGTATGGGCATGAAATTCAATTCTTTACAGCATGTGACTGGTTTTGCTTTGTAATATCACACAGGTGTGATAGGCAGAAATAGGAATAACTTTTTTTGCTCCATTCAATGAAGTTGTAATTATTCCTGTCTCAATTTTTGCATCTGACACAGTAGCGTATGTGAAGCTTAAAGTTTTCTTCCTCCCCTTACTTGCAGAGAAGCAGACGAATGAGACTGGTGAAATATTTGACCTTTCTTGGAATCTTTAATAGTGGAAAGAATGTGGAAAAGCTTATAATATTCAGTGAAGAAACTTTGCAAAATCTATATGCTAAGGCATGGGGATCATTTCCAATGGGGATCGTTGATGGAAGAGTTTTTGTTTAAAGGAGTGTGAGGAGCAGCACACAAAAATTCAAAGTGCTTTCCTAAAATTGTAAATTCACTGATTACATGCTGCTGTCTCTAAGAGCTGACAGAAGAGATGAAGTGGTATAGAGGATAAGTCGTTATTTCAATCTAAAGCAAGGCCCTTGCTTTCCTTGAACTAATTTCAGGTCTAAACAGCTCCACAAAACTTAAAAGAACATAGGTCAGCTGCACCAGTTCTGATTCAAGGTCTAGTCCCTCTAGCATAGGTTGCTGCCTTCAACAGTATCCATTAGCAGATGCCTAGGAAGAGAAAGAATAAGGAACAAGCATACTCACCTTCCCTTCTCTCCCATCTCTGCCAAAAAAAACCCCCAAAACCCAAAAACCAAACTTTCAACTACTTTCTACTCACATGTTGTTCTGAATGTTGTTCTGAATGCTGTGTAATTTGATTTAATAAGCCCTGTTGGCTCTCTCCTCCAAGTACCTATGCAACCTCTCCTTGAGGCCCTGCAAACCTTACGCATCTATAACAACTTCAGCAAGGTGTTTCATAAAACCATTATGCGTGTATCAAGAACCTTCTTTTGTTTGTTTTGAACCTTGATACAAATGGAGTTGTCACACGGTGGTTGGCTGGACTACTATGTTTAATAAATTCTGACGTAAAGCTTTTGAAAAAAGTTACCTGTGTGTAACTTTTAATGATAGCTTCAGCCAGTCTTGGTTTGGTTGACTTTTTCTCGTAGCAGTGCCTAGAAACAGTACTGAAGGTAAGTTCTACAACCTGCTTCTGCTAAGAACGTGGTATGGTTGTTGTTTACAAAAAACACATTTGTTACAAACAATGCTTTTTTTTTTTTTGTGGGCACTAGGCATTATAGCAAAATTCAAACTTTATTTAGAATTAATTCGAATCACTGTTCTAAAAATTCTGTGTTTCTATTTACAGTGTCTGAGCAACACACCTCCTCTTACAGAATACTTCCTCAATGATAAATACCAAGAAGAGCTGAATTTTGACAATCCTTTAGGAATGCGAGGTGAAATAGCAAAATCTTATGCAGAACTTATCAAGCAAATGTGGTCAGGAAAATACAGCTATGTTACCCCAAGGGCATTTAAGGTCAGTAGCAAATTTAACCTGAATGTACATTGTCAGTTTTGGTTTTGTAGTTTAAGTATGCAAAATTTATGGAAATACGCAAGAATACAAATTTTAAGTACTATTCAGGATGCAGTCTATTCATTTAACTGTTAAAACACTTGGATCTATGTTTAAGTAAGTGCCAGCTGTGCTTGTGCTTTGGTCTTGGAGAATTAGTTTTGGCTTCCTGTCTCCATTGAAAAGCTTTTATAGCTTCCTAAGTTTTACCTTTTCAACTTTTTGCTGTAGCATCTCGGAAGTATCTTTTCTTTATAACAATTAAGACACCATAGGTACTTGTATTTAATTTTTTAGACACAAGTGGGACGATTTGCACCACAGTTTTCCGGTTATCAGCAACAAGATTGTCAAGAGCTATTGGCTTTTCTCTTGGATGGATTACATGAGGATTTGAATCGAATTAGGAAAAAGCCTTACATTCAGTTAAAGGATGCAGACGGGAGACCAGACAAGGTAGTCGTCTTGGTGTTGATCTTCATTTTAGTCAGTGCTGTGTGTTGTAAATACTTGTATGTGATTGTGCACTGGAAGGTTGGGACACTGATCACATGTTGCTTTTTCTGGAAGAGATTTCAGAAAATAAACCAAGACCTTAAAGTGGCGATCTTGTTCAAGTACCTGTGTAATTTCTGTTTGTTTTGGGAAGGTAGGAGGGTGGTAAGGCTTTTTTAAGACCTTTTTGTTCAATTCAGTGCTGACTTCAGTTGGAAAAACAATTTCCATTCTCTTGTTTCTCTTCTTTTATTCGTATATCTACAGCGTGCATCATTTTGTCTCTCTCCAGTACTCTTACTTTAGGGAAACTCTTCTAGCATTGAGCTACAAGCATATAGATAATTTCTTTTGTTATGAAGTATGAGTAACTTCAGGTATAATTTTTAGTTCTGTTTGCTTTTTGTCTTGCCTCAAGCCACTTGAGGTCTCTTTCAGATTCTGTAATACCACTGACAGAATGTCTGTCCTAGGAGAAGCATGCTTCTTTTATCCTGTGATTCTGATAGGAGAAACATATCTTACAGGGTTCTTTGGAGTGAGATTTCAGTGTTTAGGTGGTAAAGTGAGAACGTTCTATCAAGTACTTTTACTAATAATTCTCACTATTCATTTCCTACCACTTTGTCATAACCCAGGTCATGCTTTAATTACAGGTGGTTGCTGAAGAAGCCTGGGAAAACCATTTAAAAAGAAATGATTCCATCATTGTAGATATATTTCATGGCCTTTTTAAATCCACCCTAGTGTGTCCTGAATGTGCTAAGATATCTGTAACCTTTGATCCTTTTTGTTACTTGACACTTCCATTACCCATGAAAAAAGAACGCACTTTGGAAGTCTATTTAGTTAGAATGGATCCAGATGCAAAGCCTATGCAGGTAAGCCTCCTGGTTTATGAACAAAACTCCTTATTCATGTAGCATTAAATGAACTCAGGTTCATTGTTACATATTTAAATGTATTAGTAGAACAAGCAAATCCAACAAGCTTTAGTTTTCTGGTAGGTGTTGTGAAGTCCCACTTAGCCTAGAGATACTACAGAAAGTAGAAAGACTATAGTTTGCTATAGAAACACTGCACATACTTCCTTATATTTCTGTCTTTTTCAAGGAAGGTAGTGGTAATTTCTGTATGTTAAGCCTTCTTAATCTTTAAAATGTATTCTGTCCTCATTTTTAGTGTTGCTATAATGAATTTGTATGGTTATTAAAAAAATATTTCTACACCTAATCTAGACTTAATTCCTCAATTTCTTAGCCTCAAAAGGCAAATATCAGTAATAAGCATGAAAAAAAACCTTATGACTAAATATATTAGGTAGTCCTGAATTATTCTGTGCTATCACTTAATAGTCAAAAGAAAAAAATTCAGATGAGATTTCTTTTGTAAAGAATATCTCTTTTGCCTCTTTTAGGAAGGATGATATTATACATCTTAGAATGGCATGAAACAATGTACAAAGGGTATGGTTACAAAATTACATAATTAAATGCTTCTAACTGTACCTTTTGGGCTAAATAAGGATAGGTGAAGTAAATAAAACACAGGCAGTTAGGCAGACTTGCAAAAAGGCTTTAATACCTGAAATCAAGAGTACTGTAAGAAGGAAAGTGAGGAAAAAGAGAATATGGGGGAACATGAAACTCAAAGGCAATACGAGTTAGGGAAGTCAAAGGTAAAGGGACACGTATTAACCAGTAGGAGATGAGGCTGCTAGAAATGTAATTATCTGGCAGAACAGGTTTGCGCAAGGGCCACACAGGAGTTGCAGATGATGCTGTATGACGTGGAATGGTTTTACAGGAATGGATAGTTTGGGAAGAGTACAGGTTCTGCAGAGCTTTTGTGAGTCTCAGCTGTAAGATTTAAGGAGATACCAAACACATGCTGTACTTGACAATTAATTATGAAGTTATAATACCTTATTTCTAATTAATCCTTTCTTTAGTTATTATGCAAATAACAGGTAAGAGTCCTGTGTGGAGTTTTTTTAGAAACTGCAGGTGTACTGCACTAAGGGAAGACACAGAGAGGTCTTCTATGACTATTAATCATCAGGTTCTCTCTGCGTGTGAAATGAGAATTCGTTCTTTATCCATTGCCTGCCATTGCTTTTTTTCCCATTAATACTTTATAAACAACTTGTGTTGTACTCTAAATTTGTGAATCTAGTCAATAGTATGCATACTAGTTAAATGCTTAAATAAGTAGGTGCTGTTGAAATATAAATCTAAGTAATTGGTGCTGTTAGTCTTCTTAGAGAGAAAGTAAAATAACATTTAAAAAGGTGTTTTATAAACTATTAAACATGGTGTGTGCATGTTTATATGAGTAAAGTTGTGAAGGTAAATACTATATTTTCAGCGGGTTTTGGAATTTGTGTTAGTTGATTTACATACTTTACACCTTAAGTTCAAGAATTGTAAAGAAGTACACGAAGTATGCTGAACATGTGATAAATGTTTGGGTTTTTTCTCATGCATGTTTGTTCTCATAAGAAATTGAAGTGATATTTTATATTGGTTGTTTTTTTTTTTTTTAGTACAAAGTAGTTGTTCCCAAAATTGGAAATATATTGGATCTTTGCACAGCATTGTCAGCTTTGTCTGGTGTTCCTGCAGATAAGGTAAGAGGGATGTCTTACCTGAAGAAACAATCAGCATTTTAACACATATTAACCTGATTGAATGATTTATACTCCATTTTCTTTTTAGATGATTGTTACTGATATATACAATCACAGGTTCCACAGAATATTTGGCATGGATGAAAATCTAAGCAGCATTATGGAACGTGATGACATTTATGTGTAAGTACAGATAACATGCTTCATGTCTCTTTGCAGTTTGTTTAGTTATTTGCAAAAGATTAAAGTCTAGACATAAGCTAAAGACAAATCTAGGGGTGTTTATTATTTTATTAATTTTTTCCCTTTATAGCCTTTCAAATGACAGTCGTCCTTTGTATTTCTGAATGTTTTTCTTTTAGATTTGAAATTGCTATCAATAGAACGGAAGATACAGAACAAGTTATAATTCCTGTTTGTTTAAGGGAAAAGTGCAGGCACACTAGCTACAGCCATAGCGGTTCTTCACTGTTTGGTCAACCTTTTCTCATAGCGGTGCCTAGAAACAATACTGAAGATAAACTGTATAACCTGCTGCTGCTCAGAATGTGGTAAGATTATTGTTTACAGAAAAACACATTTGATAGGACTAATGCTAATAGTTGGAATCAGTAGGCACTTAGTTTTACACGCATTGGTAACGAAATTATTAGACTTGAGTGCTTATTCTTTTTTTTTTCTATCTGTTAAATATATTAAATTTAAAATTTTAGCCACGTGAGATGTGAACTAGTGTGGATTTTAATTTGGTTTTTTGTTAGCATGACCTCATCAAATTATTTGAGAAGCCAACAGAATCAATCTGTATTTTCAGTTCAATTTATTCTGCTATGGTTATACCTCCTTTTTCATTTCTACACGTTTATATACTAATTTATGTTGTAAAAGTACATGGTAGACACTTTCTGAAACTAGACTTGAATTAAAGTGTCCTTATGTGGAAGAAATCAGATTCATATGCCTTTTAAATTTATGCTTCATTTTCTGTTGATGTAACTTTCTCTGTAAGGGAACCCATTTTTTTTTTCGTGTAAAATACATGGTTAATGAACAGTTAAAGAAGTGATATCTGATCAAACAGAGACTAATACCAAGAATCAAGCTGATTAAAATCAAGTAACTGCCAAAAAGATCATAGACAAGCAGAATTTCACATGTGCCTGTAATAGACATGTTAGGCAATAAAACTATTAATTCTGAATAAATCAGAAAGGAGTGTGGAAAGGATTTGCTGTAACAATTTAATTTTCTGGCTTGAACAATGTAAATATTTAAAAATCCAATTATTCTAACTGTTGCCTTTATTTGTTATGTTTAGCCGATATGTAAAAACATGTGCTGAAAGTGAAGACACTGAAGGATCCCTACATTCCTGTAAGGACCACAGTATCAATGGTAATGGCCCAAATGGAATACATGAAGAAGGATCTCCAAGTAAGACTGGAATATCTAAGCTTGTTTAGTGTTTTGTGTTCAGTTTGAAACTGAAGTTAATTCTGTAGTGTCTTTCAATTATTGTTATTCTGCCTCATTTATTCCTCCTTATTCTTCCAATTGTTTAAGGTGAAATGGAAACAGATGAACAAGATGATGAGTCCAGCCAGGATCAGGAACTTCCTTCAGAGAATGAAAACAGCCAGTCAGAAGACTCAGTTGGAGGTGACAATGACTTTGAAAATGGATTAAGTACTGCAGATACTTGCAAAGGTCCACCGCTCATGGGACACAAAAAGCGACTGTTTACATTCCAGTTCAATAATTTAGGCAATACTGATATAAACTACATCAAAGATGATACCAGGCATATTAGATTTGATGATAGGCAACCTAGGCTTGATGGTAAGTCATGGGGAAAAGGTTGGGCCACACTTGATTTTGATACTTTTTTCTGACTCCACTTAAATAGAAGCGTTTCATTCTCTCCACGTGCTATTTGATGTATCTGTTTTTCCAGTAGTAAATTCTTTTACTGTAATGTATTTTTATTGTAATTAACTTTTAAATGCAGAAATTGTGTGTGCTTCCATTTTTCATCTTAAATTCATGCTAGTATTGTTTAATTAATTTTGAAGAGTGTTTGCCCAAAGCTGATACAATTTCATATAAAGCAAGAAATAATATTAAGAGAAAACATGTTTTTAATCTTAGAAAGATCTTTTCTTGCTTTGGATTGGGATCCTGAACTGAAGAAGAGATATTTTGATGATAATGCAGCAGAGGTAAGCTATCTACGTTGCTCCCCTTTCCAGCACTCATAAAACTAAAGTGTGAAAAATACAGCTTAGTAATGTGATGTAAAGAGATTCTAAGTCTTCAAAAGAAGAAGCTACTGTATCTTTTTTCACATTATTCGTAGTAAATATGTTGTCCTAAATAAACATCATTTACACGTCTAAGTAATGAACAAATCTGAGGCGTACTATTTTGGAAGTAAATCTGAAGCAATGAAAACTTTTTGCTTGAACAGTTTCTGATCAGTTTTTCCATATATAGGAGCTTTGTAGTTACTGTTCATAGTAAGACAACATCACTAAAATGAGTTTTGTTTCATTTGTTCTCTTAACTCAAGAAATACTTCTCTTTAGGATTTTGAAAAACATGAAAGTGTGGAATATAAGCCTCCCAAAAAGTCTTTTGTGAAATTAAAAGATTGCATTGAGCTGTTCACAACAAAGGAAAAACTAGGTGCTGAAGACCCATGGTAAGGACAAAAAATAAAAATTGTTATGTTCTAATGTGTATTTTTCAAAATGTAATGAAAACCACAGTTGAACATTAACCGAGATACCTGAATGGTTTCTTAATGGCATTTTGAATCTTGTCATTTCAGGCGTAGTTGAAAACTCTCAAAACGTTTTCTCTTTTGATGCGTTGCTTAACTGATATTGTTACCATATACAAAAGGCTCAGAACTAGGAGGAAGGGTAGATCCATAAAATATTCTGGTCTGTAATCTGTGATCATCAGTGAGTGTATAATACTGTGCCAAATCCAGTGCAGTGGCTTAAACAAGTACTGCTTTCCGAGATGAGAAAAGTTGCTGCATATGGAAGGTTTTTTAATGTAAATTCATAACTTGCCTTGAAATGGGGATGTGCTTAAATAACAGGTTTGTGGGATAGGGGCTGCCTGTAGTAAGTACAACCTCTCAACTTCATGTTCAAACCATTAAGTTTTTGGCAGAAACTTTTATTCTGATTCATGGTTCTTCCAGTTTATGATTTGGAATCATACCTGAATATTCACTATTATAGGATGTTCCCTTAAGATCCTTCTCCAGGAATTTTCTAGCAGGCAGGAATATTTGATCAACACCTGAAGCTCAAATTAAGTTTGAAATGAGGGTCTGCCTCTTTTTCTTTTGCGGTAGACCCTCTTTTCAGAAGTTTTGGAGACTTCCAATCTTTGTCACGAGAGATGATCTTTATTTGGGCAGAGGAGGGTGCTGATGTGCAAATTCTTTCTTTTTTCTAGGTTGGCTAGATTATACAACACTGGATAGCCTCTTTGAGATGCCATGTAACTCGAGTATGGTGAAATACTTCCAATTTTGCAGCACATTTTAAGCAGAGTATTTAATCTACAAAATAGAACTGCTGAAGTCTAGCAGTTGCTACTAGATCCATCTCACCAGAGGACATTAATCACCTTCTTTCTTCGTTTGTATTCCAGATATTCTAAGCCAACTGAGAAAACAGTTCTTCAATGACAGCCTGCCCTTACAGTTCTCTTAATTTCTTGTCTTTATCTGATGTCGCTATGTAAAGACACTTGTTCTTTTTTAATTAGGGTCATCTCTTTTTTTTCCTAGATCTTTATTGTTAGATACCAAGATGTAGAATATGCTTAGACCACTTCAAAGGAGAGTTGCTTCCATGTGTTGTTCTTCCTTACCTTCCTCCCTGAGCCTTAATTCTTGAAAGACTGAAGTATGCATTGCAGGGAACAGAAACGTCTTAAGTCACAGCCTGTTTAGTACTTCCCTACTAAGGAGACAAGACGTTTTAGTGAGGAGTTTTTACAGGTTGCAGTGGTTGCTGTTACCTGGTTTTAGTGGTAGGGGGGATAGGGTAGGAGATGGATACATTTGAAAACCAAAACTTGGAAGAACTACAGTTGTCTGTTATTTATGGCTTTTCATGAAGTGTTTTCATAACCCTTTGTCTTATTTTATAAAATATGAGAAAGGTCTGTTATAAGTAAAGGTACAGGGACTACTGTAGGAGACAAGAATCCTATATTGGGGGGGTGCTACTTTTGAGTTTAAAATGCTGTTGAGCTTCACTGTGAGCACAGCTTGCACACTAGCACCTCACGTTTTAAAGTGGTACAGATATCAGTGGCATGAGTTACAGAAGGTGGAATGCGTATGTGTGTTTCAGCTTTTGCTCGTTCAGTTCCTTCCGTGTTACTGGCCTTCTCTATGATAATGTCTTTTAACATAGATATGGAATGCAGGTATTTAAAGCTTTTTTTTTTTCTTAGGTATTGTCCAAACTGTAAAGAACATCAGCAAGCTACCAAGAAGTTAGACTTGTGGTCGCTGCCCCCTGTGCTGGTAGTCCATCTGAAGCGCTTTTCCTACAGCAGATACATGAGGGACAAGTTGGATACATTGGTTGACTTTCCAGTAAAGTAAGAAACCTAAATATTTTGGTGTTAGAGGTGAAAAAATTATCATGCCTAGGGAACATATCTTAAGTCAACAATTATGTGAACTGGTTTTGATCTCAGCCTCCATGTGTGGATCTAGTAACCACAGATGACGGAATGCTTGTAGGTGAAAAGTATGAATTTGGAAAAAATAATAATAGTAGATAAATATGGAAGAAATCTATCATTAATTTGGGTTAAGATTACTTGATTACTGGTTCCTCTTCCGCTGCTCACAGAGTGAGAGATGCACTCTCATTGTAGTCTGGTGTGGGCGGATTTTGTCAGGAATATAAAGTAAAGGTCTCAAAGACCACCAAAATGTGAAATGGTTAAAAATATTATTAACATTACCATCCTTTGGTTGTTTTTTTGTGTTTTGTTTTTTGTCTGGTTTTTGTTTGTTTGTTTATTTTTAAACAGCGACTTGGACATGTCAGAGTTCCTTATTAATCCCAATGCAGGGCCTTGCCGCTACAACTTGATTGCGGTGTCCAACCACTACGGAGGAATGGGAGGAGGGCATTGTAAGTGGATTTCAAACATCATCATTCTACATGTCAGCTTTCTCTCCGTGTTTGTTTTAATTTAATTACTGATCACTTTGAATCAGTAGTGGTTTTTAATGGTTGAGGGACAATTTTTTCATTACCTTGAAATGCTTTCACGAGTATTCTAACACAAAAATCTATATGAAATTACATTTCCAGAATAATTGTAGGTTCTTTTATACTTGTAGCTATGCATATTGTGAAAGGAGAAAATGTCAGAGCTCTATAAAAGCTACCATACTCTTACAGCTGATTTTGGCTGACTTGTCTGGTTTTGTACATTGTGCATCTCCTTGAAAGAAGAGAGAAAAATTAAAAACTGACTGAGGGATTTTGACTGTCCTTTCTCACTATACGGTCTCTTTAGAAGGAGAAAGTTACCAATTAAGCTTTTTTGCTTACATCTATAAAGAAGCAAAGTCCTTAGACATTGTACTTCTTTGTCCTAGATACTGCTTTTGCAAAAAACAAGGATGATGGAAAATGGTACTACTTTGATGACAGTAGTGTGTCCGCTGCATGCGAGGACCAAATAGTGGCAAGTACCTTTTGTGTTTCTAAAACCGGGACTGATGATAACTTTTTTTCAGGAAAATTACTTGCAGTAAATTTGTAGGTAGTAGTTTGTGTTCTTTCAAAGGACATTAAAAAAATAAAAATGGTTTGCTCCAACATGCAAAAATAGTTTATATTAAAGCTTTGGATTTCTTTGTGATTTTAGCTTGTAGACTTGGAAGAAAAAAAAAATATGAGGGGATAAATGTCTGGAGCCTCATGGGGCTATTACACTTCTCTCTTTTACAGTCCAAAGCAGCATATGTGCTCTTCTACCAGAGACAGGACACAATCAGTGGAACTGGTTTTTTCCCTCTTGACCGGGAAACTAAACAAGGTGCTTCAGCTGCCACAGGCATCCCACTAGAAAGTGATGAAGACAGCAATGAAAATGATAATGATATAGAAAATGAAAATTGTATGCACACCAACTAACGGAAGAACTAGAAGCCATAAAAGAGACTTTCCTTCTGGGGATACCTATTGAAAGAGTGAAATTGCCCAACAAATTAAGAATAAAAATCTGAGATGGGGAATTTCGGGTAACAGAATGTAAATCTTTGTTACATTTTAATATGTGCAGTACTTGAAGTGAAACAATAAAAACTTAAACAGAAATTGTCTTTAATGCATTTACAGTCTTGTATTCACAAGCTATATATAGGAAATAACAAATAAACCCCTTTTAAGTTTTCTGCTGCTGTTCTGATGGATTATGTTTTCTTTTGTTTTGGACATGAGTTAATAACTAAAACGTTAAATCTGTGGACTTCTGACATTTATTTTCTTCGTACTTCAAGAATACTACTGCCAAGTCTAGTTTCTGGATAAATATATACATGTTCCTTAGGCTGTCACACAGATTACAAGTTAAAATGTCATAAATATATAAGCAGTAGTTTTCTTGAAACAGCAAGTTTTTGTTTTTTTTTTTATTTTTAATTCGGTCACAGTAGAAGAAATAGCTTGAAAAGGTGTTTTAACCTTTTGTGATATAGTTGAGCATCCAGAATATTATGTTCATCCTACTGCTGCTGTGGAACAGGTTCTGGATTTCATGCTGCATTAACAAAAAGGTTTTCAATTAAATGTAAGTATCCTTTGTTGCTTGTTGGAATCTACTCTGCAGACGTAATTCCTGTTATCTTGCTTATAAGAAATGCATAATTTTAATCTGGTGTCAGTCCAAATTTTAAAACTGTGCTCTAAGTTCTCTCTCCCCAGTTTCCGTAGTTTGACAGCTTGCAAACTACTCTGCAATAGGGTCAGAGTTAATAGTATTCTGTATCCATAGCAATGACTGTGTATCGGGCTTAGATGAGAATTTTTTCAATATAACCTGCCTTTAAATTGTTAATGAACAAAATTACTTTAAAGGTAGGCCTGTGCGTTCCTGATGGAATTCACCATAGCCTTACAGCATATCTGAAACGGTAACGCATTGTAAGAGAATTGGCGTTTGCATGTTCAAGTCAGAACCTGTACAGTATATAAGGCATACAAACTTTGAACTGGATTTTAGTTAACTATGTTCAGGGGTCCAGGATGCCAAAACAAGTGTGACAGTTTGAAACATTTTTTAATTTGCTGCTTTCCCTTTGATCTAGTTGGAAGAATGTATTGTCAATTTGTATACAATACTGCCTTTGAGAGGGGCTTTTAAGTGTGGGGGCACACTTCACATATCTACTACCTGGAGAACTGCTTTGTGTCCCACTGTTCAAAAAAGTAATTTCAAAAAGCAAAAAGCAAAAAGTGTGATGTTCTTCACTTGAACTAATCAAATACAATAGGTTATAAATTGTGTATTGTAAATAAAAGTTCACTCTGTGAGTGCACATTTTGGTAAATTATTTATTTATGTTAGCATTAAAAAGTTTAAAAAATTGCATTTGACCAGGATATAAATGAGGTATGTTGGACATGGCTTTGCTTTATACCTTGATATTAAAACTGGTGTTTCATCCTGGTATTTTAAAGCTGCTTTGAGGTGTTTTGTTTTTTTTTTTTTTTTAATGTAAACTAACCTCCTGCATGACAGAGGTTAAAATTTTGTCTGCACTTGAGTTCACTTGGGTTTACATTTGAAATGCGCATGTTTATTTATACAGATTTCAATAAAGCTATTCAAGGCCTTATTTAGTCTTCCATTTTCTTACAAATTTCTCACACTGTGTGTGTAATGGGTAGTCTTTGTCTAAGACTTGTATTACCAGTTACAAAATGGCAATTTAATGACCAACACAGAATAAGATTAATAGTATTTCTAGAAGATAGTTTATGTAAAGGGGATTCTCTCCTGCCATTGTCTGGCTCTAAAAACATTTACAAGGGTGCAAAAAAATTTGTTTATGGTCATAAAAACCTATTTTTTTTTTTAAAGTAATACTGTAACAATAATCAATCAAATGGAAAGATACTAACTCTGAGATGGTTGGTGAAATGAGGCAATACATTTAAGATTAGACAAACCAATATGGTGGAGGGAGGAAACAATACAGGCTTTTGGCTTAAAACCTTTTATCTAGGTGTGGAATACAGTAACCGAATTCAAAGGTATGTACTAAATAGCTTGTGAGTTTCACTTGCTTATTTAAAAGAGAACACTTGAGAGATGAGATTTATCTGTGGAGTAGAGGAGGTAATCCTAGAGAAGTGACCATCTCCTTGCATAACACACATAAGGAGACCCCCTACATTCATACTCCCATTGGTTTTTCCCCTATCATGTCAGCCTAGAACTTGCTTAGAAGATTCACGAAGGAGCAAAGGATCTGGTTTGACGTACCAGAAGTCACACTGTGTAGTCTGTAGTTTGGAGCTTTAGTACCTGGTAACTTGGTCCCTAACGCACTTGAAAATGCAGATATATATATGGGATCTTATATCTGAAGGACCATACTTACCTACTAATAGGTGGATCATCCAGCTAGAGTCTAAAAGGGTATTGGTCAACATAACATTTAGTTAGGAAAAAATTGCATATTTTCTAAACTTGTTATTTGGCTCCCAAGTTTACACACACTGGGTTTGTAAGCTTCCTAATGAGAAATAAAAATCAGTAACATTTCTATACGACCTCTCAAAGATTTCTGGGAGTTCAGAAAGACAAGTTGTGAGTTTCATAAAATTTTTAATGTATTTACACCAAGATATGGTAATTCATCCGGTGTGGACATGCTTAAAATTACAGAAAGCTTACTATTCTTTACAGTGTCAGCCAGAAGTTGTCACTGTAGCAATTTCTATAGAGAAGAAAGAGGGTCGTCACATCTCTATAAATCTCATCTGATAAAAATCTGTAGTATGCTTTCGTCTTCCAGTTGCATTGACAGCAAGCTTTTTTGATGGCTGTAAGTATCAGCATAAACCCCAAAATTATAAGATACAGTTAACCTTGTTAATGTGAGATTCACAGGGGGAAGGAAAAAAAAAAGAGTAGAAGGCAGAAGACAGCTTGCAATTCCCAGTTGCTCCATGGGTTTTGTGACAGCAACACGTCATTCAAAGCCTGGCTGGGAGGGAAGGAGAAGTGAAGAGATACTGCGCAGGACCTCTTGTTTTAGTTGGTTTCAGACAGCGTTCTGGATGCTTTGGTACAAATCAGTTCCCTGAGCTCTTCTATCATCCGCTTGTAATTCAAGCCCTACCTGCCTTCCTGGTACGCTGAAGTGAGGTTTGCCTCTTACCGGTGAGATGACAGTCAAGAAAAGCTGTCAGATGTTTGTTACCCTGACAGGTGATTCAGAAATGCTGCTAATGGGAAGGCCACAAACCCTTCTCGCTTTCCCAGCCAGTTAGCACTGCGTAATGGGCGTGCAGTGTGTTTTTTAAGTATTTTGAAATCTTTAGAGGGCGGCACAGAAATGAATCAACAAACCCAGCAGTTCTCTTCAAAAATTATGCTGCCTTCTTTCATGTCAAACTGTAATTTTAGGGTATGGTTTCTCATTGTTTCTAAGTACTAGTTACTTTGACAAAGAAAATCACTATAAATGTAGTGAAACAATATTTGATAAAAAAAGCATATTCTCAGTCTGCAGGCAAATTGCTCTCTTCTGATGTTCTAATTCTTTTTCCTTGGTGGTAAATTGTGAAAACAGTTCCACTCTCTTAGTTACAACATTGCATGCTTTACTGGCGCCATGTGCACGTGAGGCAGGCAGAGGCACCTCTCTTACTAGAAAGAAATCTTGGAATAGTATGGAAACCCCAGAAGAGTCCAAACATGACAAATTCATGACCAATTTATCCCGGTTACAGGGTTACTGTATGCCACGTAGCGTTAACAGTCATCCTGGGCCAAATAACACAACACCTGGTACAGGACTCAAAGAATTCACATCAGTCAGTGTGGCAAGTTTTGTTATTTGGGGAGGGCAGTAACTGAAGAGTTGATAAATAATTCTAGGTGTACCTATATTGTAATCTTTAAGGGCTTGGCGCTTAATCATCACCGTAAATATCACATTACTCTCATCAAAACATGAGTGTTATGCAGTGTCACCCAGCAAAATTTAGGAACTAACGATCTCAGAATAGTTTTCATTAGGAAATCATTGTGGAATAGGACTGTTAATGGAGAAGTCAGTGGCACCTGGTTTTAAATTAATGTTTTTATTCAGTGTGTAAAATATTTAAACCATAGCTGCAGAAAGTGGAAAGTAGTGAGCACCCCTAAATCCTGTGCAGCCATGGTGGACGAGCAATTCAGCATGAACTCCCAACCTTGGGTACAGAAGCAGAAATAGGAAGTTCACAGAATCACAGAATCATCATCCGGCTGGAAGAGACCTCAAAGATCATCGAGTCCAACCGCTACCCCTACACTGCCAGGATCCCTACACCATGTCCCTCAACACCAGATCCACACGGTTTTTAAACACTTCCAGGGATGGGGACTCCGCCACCTCCCTAGGCAACCCGTTCCAATGCTAAGTTGACACAATCTTCCCAGGTCTGTGCTAAGGATCCTGGGAAAATGCACCATTTGAGTTACTACCTTTTAAAAGTTCAGATTGTAATCTGGGAGACATTACAGAAAACAAGTTACAACCCCAGAGTAAATACATTTTCACAAACAGTTATAAAGAAGAATTGTTTTCTTGGAAAGGCTGCTCAGAAGTGCCTCAGATCGTGTGTGATAGCCTGCCGGGGGGAAATAACAGTATGCAGGGGGTACTGGAGTGGAAAGAAGCTTTCAAAGAACTAATGGTTCAAAACAGAAACCAGACAATCTGAAAACAGAGATAAGTGTGGGAGTCTTCTATGCAATTACTTTTTAACAACGGGAAGGAAGACGCCAGTGGAACAACCAGCAGAGGCAAGTGGTGGGTACCATGGTAACTGTGGGCTGGATGCCTTCCCTGGGATAAGGGAGGCAGCTGAGACAGGTGCAATGGCCCTGCCTCTGCCAGGGTGGAGACTTAATCTGATCCATCTGCCTCGGCTTTGAGGTCTATGAATCCATAAACACCCTGTTCTTTCCAGAGGAACTTTTTCAGACCTAATGGCACCACTTAAAAATTGGTTAAGACTTTTGAATGGAGGCCTGAATCTGTAGGTACTTGCTCTGAGCTCAGCATGGTTTGAGGGAAGACCTTCACTCACTAATGTTACAGGAAGTCAGTAATACAGGAATAAAACCATGCTCTTGTTTCAGGGGAGCAAATGGTATGATTTTTCTTCCCTCCCTGTACTCTTGCTACTAAGTCAAATTTATGAAGCTGCTCCAAGTCCCATCTGAATGACCTCTTTGATTTACTGTCATTTCCCCAAGGTAACTCTTCTCTCACACCTAGCTCCCAGTTACCATTTAAACTGAAACACACATCTCCCTTCTTTCTTTGAGATGGTGGGAGACCATCCCCACTTTTCCATGACAATTTCCGTTAAAGCACAATGACTGTTTCAGAATAGCTGCTGTTGAAAAATACATGGTTCCTCAAAAATCAAAATTAAAACCTACACATCATTGTCGCAGTTTGAAAAAGGCGGGCTGTTTCCCACCGAAAGGGATGCGACAAAATAGTGTGTAATTGAAACGAGGTCTGCAGCCGGCTCTGGAGGCACGAAGGTGTTTTCCAGAACACAAGGAAGGGTGTCTGGAAAGAATTCAGATGAGTTATGCTTGTTTTCAACATCTGTACGTTATAAAAATACCTACTGTGCTGTGGGTGTGGTGTAAATCTGAGTGCGTCTCTCAGCTGAGGAGAAAGTCTGCAAACAGAAGGGACAGTAATTACTAACTCTGCATCATCTGTACTTAATAAAGCAAATACAGATGACATCCCTTCTGTCAGCTTGGATGAGAGTTTCTCAGTGGTACTCAAGAAATACACAGTTCAGGACGGCTCATACAGGACTTGTTCCCTTGGGCCATTTGCAGAATAAGAGGAGAAGGTACTTGGATCTATTTGAGTTCTGCTCCTCCCATTCCAATGGGAAAGAGCAGCTTCCATAAACCCTAATATAATTCAGCTGCCAGTGAACATGTCAATAAAAGTTACACAGCATTGCCACTGTGTACTGGCATTTGCCAAATCCAACAAAACACATTAGTCATGTTGACTAATTTTAGGTGACCCAATAGGTGCTCAATGAATGAAATGCAGTGTCAAAATAATCTATTTATTTGGTAAGACTGATGTCCTGAATAACTTTGCCAGGTATGACATGGATTCTAAATCCAGCTTGGAGAGCTGAGACCTAGATTCAGATTCACTCTTTC
>NW_010420266.1:71853-81324 GCF_000710305.1 Buceros rhinoceros silvestris
TCTTTCCAAAAGTGTACTAAGACTGTCAATAATGGCAGTTCGATTTTTCACATCTTCTTACTTTAAAACATTCTCTGCCACCAGTGAGTTTCTGGCCTCTGAAACTACGTGAGTTCACTAGTTGAATGTTTTTGGGGTTTAGTGTAAAATAAAATATTTTATATGCTTTTTCTTGTTTTCCAAATCATGAATTAATAAAATGTGAACATTTCAGAATAATGAATTACAGCTGGGCAGTAAAGTCAACAGAAAATTTTGATCAAGTATAATAAAAATATTCAGATTTCTGATGCCTATAATACACAATAACCACAATCAACTGGTGGGATGGAGACAATAGAACTTTCTTTATAAAATATCCTGAATTGTCAAATTAACTTATTTTTACACAATTGGAGGAAAATAGATGTATATGCTGATTTTTGGTATAGGAAATAGTGCCTTAGAAGTTGTCTTCAGGAAATTTAACCTGAGACATTCCTGTAATATTTTTCAGGTAAGGTGGCAAAGATTAAGAGATAAAACAAAAAACATTGTAGAACTCCTTTCTATGGGAAGCATTTGGTTATCCTCTCTCTATACTGTTTGGATTTCTGTTTGGTTAACGCCATGCTCAGTCTGAGACTGTCATTTAGAAAGCTCATTTTTATGATGTAAATTACTCCCTTCATATAAGCGTGATGGATTATAACGTCCCCATTTTCCCAGTAGCATTTGACAATATTATTAGAATTTGTCAGACATTATATTCTTTCCTTGAAATAAAAAGCTCGCATAGACATAGCAACTTACTTAACCAATAAAAATCTTCCCAGAACTTCAGAGAACAGATTTGCAGTTAAAAGGAAACAAACCAGATTTAAGATTTAAATGTCCATAGTTCATTCCAGAACAAACATATCAAGTAATCCAATGTGATCCTACACCAGTAGGAGACAAATGCAAAAGAACTCATGGCAAGAGGAAGAAATTGAGCAGAACTGTGAATGTATGTAAAAACAATGTATCACAGCTAAGACAAGGGCAGGGGTATGGAAAAGCCTATACTGCATGAATAGAAAAGATAAACGCAACAAGGAAGAAGCTGTAGGATACTAATAAGGAGACAGTAGAGGATTTCAAATTCATTCTAAAAAAGGCAGAGTCCTATGATTAAAAAAACCCCAACAATTACTGCAAAAGTCACTAGCAGACAACTAAGAGTTAACATCTTTGAGAGATGTGGGTTGCCTTTGTAGGAAAAGAAAAAGAACATAACTTGGTTACTACAATGGATTTAACTTAGTGAAAGACAGAAAACTGCTAGAAAGGAAATCATCTACAGCTGATTCTAGGATATTATGAGGACATTTTGAAGTAAGGCAGTAATAGAAAAGCCATACTAATTTCTTTTACATGAGTCCTCACCAAGTCATTATCTAGAAAACTATGTATCCAAGTATTGGACAATGTCTTGAGAGAAGAAGCTGTGTTAATAATTTTGAGGAACAGTTTTACAAAGGAAAGCTCCAAAGGTCCTGAGGGGGAAAAAAATGAAGCGTCAAGTTCTTTGAAACCCTACTCTAACTCTGTTGTTAAGGCTGGTCCTGGCTCTCTACGATCTTTCCTCCACAAAAGTTAGACATTCAAGTCCACCAGACATTCATATCCCACATACCCAAGTGTGGTTGAACTGGTCAGGAGCACAGCCATTTGGTAAAGTACTTGTCAATACTTAATACATGTTAACTGCTAATCTTACAACTAAATTGTTTATCAGATCTTCTTAGATCATGGTGTGGCTTTGTTAGTTAAGACTCGAGCAGGGAAGTAAGGCTCCTGGAAATAAACAGCCATAAGAACCTACTGCCAAAGGGAAATAAAGTCTCAGGCTTGCTGAACAAGTTCCACATGAGCTTCTTAAACATTCTTAAACACTAATGATCCATTCAGTAGTTCCAGGGCTTGGCTTTCAGCTAGAAGAGCGAGTGTTCTGACCTGGGATTTCCTATACTCCAGCCAGTGGTCAGCCAGGAGCACTTCCATGCACCGGTGTGAGATGGACAAGCTCATCCACTGTGCCCTGGGAGTAGGCGCCAGAAAGGGGCTCCCACTTGTGAAATACTGAATAAAACATCTAGAAATGCTTGCAAAATGCCAACAGTAACTATGAAATTGCAACGTGTGCATCCTTGGATATGGATGTACCTGCATGTTGATGACCCAGGATGTAGATACATACTATGGTACAGCACTGCTTTACTGGGAATACATATTCGTACGTGGAAGTGATCTGTCTAGTCATCTTAGTACGAAGGAAAGCATTTTTTATGGCTAGGTTTCTTTGGCTGTCTTCCAAATTCCCCGAGAAGTATGTTCATTCTGTTTATCTGTTTTGACTCAACCTGAGTAACAAAATTTCTTTCAGACTGCTGCTTATAAACACAGCCACACATGCAGCCAAACAAATATTTATATCACAGGCAAAGTCCTCTGAATGAAATGAGGTCTATAATCTTCATAAAGCAACGCAGATGAGAACAACATATAAGGTAATTCCAGGACTCTATATCAAACAGTTCATCATCAAGATCTCTTCCCTAAGAAATCTGTAATCTTCATGGTTTGTAGAAAGAACTGCCTGTAAAACACCAGAGTCATCACACCTCAGTTATCTTTGCAAACAGTTGTGCTGGAGGCTCCCAAGGTACATGACCATACGAAGTCTTCTCCAGGCTAGTCTGAGTTACCTACAAATTAGGCTGGTCATGCCAGCAGTGCAGCTGTGGCAGCATGAGAAAAGACTACTTACATAGCGTGCTGGTCTGCATGTCACTTATGTGAGTATAGAGAGTGAATCTGGTTTTATAATTATTTTCTGCATTTTACAGGTATAACCGCAATGCTTGCTAGGCAGACTGGGGCCACTCCTAACGCAGAGGACATAACACCCATTCAACAGATGGAAATGATCCTGTACTAATAGTATCACGTGGCAGCCCCAGCACTGCAGGCTGAAATGATTATCTGAAAGGATTCAGCAGAGCCAGGAGAAAGCATCCAGCATCTTCTCCTCTCTGCTGCAGCAGCTCAAAAGAATTATTTTTACACAGGGGAAGACCCTTCTCCTCTCTGGTGTTGCCTTGTGATTAGTAAATTGTAGGTTACTAGGTGTCTGGAAATATTTCCGTAATTCTCATACAAGCTGAAGAAGAGATAAAAAGGAAAATATTAAAGCAATGTAGGAAGGTTTTTGCCAAATAGATGAAAAAGCAGCAAAATAAAGAGACTGCAGCTCAACACATATTTCTGCCATTCTTGATGGGCATTTATATGTTATGCATCCCACAGTCAGAATGAGATACTTAGAAAGACTTCTCCCGAGAAAGCAGCTGATTGACTGTCCACTGCAAGAGCTCTGGATCAAACCACACTGCCTAGCATCACAATTGTTTTGCTTCAACACATTCATGCCTTTATTTCTAAACCAAAACTCCTAATTACAGACACAAAGATTGCAGTAAATTCTGATCAGAAGTGCAACATTGCTGAAGTTTCTTCTTCACCTGCTGACCATGATCTCAGGCTGGGCTAATTGTTGAGATGCTAGCAGGGATGGTAAGCATCAATTTTTTCAGTGTAAACTACTTTCAAGTAAAAGATCCATCATGATTTTGGTATTTCCTACACTTGGCAGAAAAAACCCATACCACGAATGCAGTGCGTTACATACCGTGCAGGGAAAAATCACAGGTGATGCCTGAGCAGGTAATAATTCTGATGTCTACCAAATACCATTTATTGCGCGAGGGAATGAAAGACAGATTCGGTTTAACGCAGAGTGAGGTTTGTTTCCCAGGCCAGCCACATACTTCCTCTGTGAGCTGGAAAAGTTATTTAATCTGTCCTGACTCATGCGCAGTTGCAAGTATGAAGGGTATGGGAGCTGGCACTAAGACTTTGTGAATATCGTGTATCTAGTTCTCTGTTGTTACACTGCCAGCTCTAAGACAGCAATAAATTAATTCAAGCAGTGGACAGTGGCTCTTTCTCAGAAAAGCGGTTAACAGGTTCAGCCAATTCAATTACCAGTACTCAAAAGAGAAACGCAGAAAAACCCCACTGCTTTGAGAATGTGTTTGGACGAAATTCAAGCAGGAAAAATTAGAAAAACAGCTTTGCTGGCTGGTTACACAAGAGTCATGGGAGCATCTAAGCCTCTGTTGGAGAGACTTGTGCATAGGCCCTGAAGTGATTGTACTGTAACTTGATAGAGAATCATTGATGAGTCTCTAATACGTGGCACAGGCCTGGCATTTCAGTCATTGCTGTCTAACACTTTTGTCAGTGACTTTAATTACATAATTACTGATAGTTAGCTAACGACAAAAAGGATGATTCATTGACAGACAGCAGCTAGGACTGCTTTTTTAGTTGACTAAACGAACTAAAATGTGTATTAACTGCAAATATACAAACCACATGTGTACGAACATGCGAATATGTGCAGCGAAGGAACACAGGCTAAATTCAGGAGGAGGTCACACGGGAAGAGAAAGCATTTTTCAATCTGCTGGTACATCTAACTTCCTCATACAGCCACATCCTAAAGGAACAAGGGTTTCGCTTCTGTTCCATATTAAAAGAATACCAGGTACTACGGGAAAGGTTATTACTTCTGCTTTTAACCCATCTGTGGCCACAACAGAAATACTCTCTTGCCCCATTTCTTGTCTCCATAATTGAAGAGCAAGCTTCTGAAGTGTTTACATAGTAAAGGATGTGTGTAGGGCTTTTTTTGTGCTTACATGGACCAATGCAGTGCAAAGGTTTTCTAAAGGACTACACAAAGTATTTGGTATTTATCTTTCACTCTCTTTTAACTTAAAATTTAACTTTGCCTTTTGGTATCAGTACCTATGTTCAATCTACTAAGGCAAAATTTTCTCCATCATGACTCTTAACCTCTGCAGCACAAAAAACCACTGCAGATGTCTGCAAACACCTTTACTTGACCACACAATTGATGATATTTCATTCCCTGAAGTTTGTTTAGTACTGTTACTATGTATAGATCTATATGAGTTACAAAAGCATACAGGAGTGTTAGTAAAGCCAACTCATGAGGAAAGGCCACGATTTTTCCCATCAGCGGGAAACCAATTCACTGTCACATTGAAATCTGATAGTTTTGCCTCTGTATAACGTGGCGACAGAACCCTGTTCTGTATTCAAAGCCTGCACTTGTATACAGCTACCAGGATGGACTATAACTAGGAGTAAACATCTGAAATTAATAGAGTCGAGTGTTATCCCATGTTTAATTGAATTAAAAGGACTAATGCACATCATTTGTAATGAACATGAACACTGGTTCCAAGAGATAATTTAATTAATCACAATAGGACTCATGAGTATTTTCATTGGTAATTAGGGCCATGAAGCTACAGGGAATGATTTCAATCACCCACTGCCCATCGCAAAATAACAACATAATTTAATAATAAAGCAAACAACGATGTAAGAATTGCATTGCAATAGTAGCATTTTTAGCTTGCTAGTCAAAATCATGCCCTCAGAGATGTCCAGGTATGCTGCTCCACTTTCTGACTGAAAAGTGACTTGAATTGAACCTCAGGTATTTAAAACATACCAAAAGACTTTTACAAAGGGTTAGGAATACGTGCAATAGTATCTATTGCAAAGAAATGCCACTACAGTAAGTCACATTCACCATCAAAGTGTCACTTAAAAGGATCCTGGCTAGTTTAAATAGTTTACTGCTCTGTTTTAGCTTAACTAATTAATATTCTGCGTTAACAAATGATGTACATCAAAACAGTGAAAAAGATTATCTTGTGCTTAAGAGACACACCTGAGATTCAGGCACGTGCGTAGATCCCAGTTCTCGTATTCAGCCGATCTGGAAGAGTTTTCAATTCTGCAACCACTTGTATGATTCATTTCCAATCTTGCTGTATTTGGCTGGCAATGCTGAGCAGGCTGAGTGTCAGAGCTGGCAGCTGAAAAGATATGTATGCTAAATGTTAATGATAAAAGGTGAAGCAGGCAAATAGAATAAATTTTAAACAAAGTCACTGAGGTTTAAGTAGCAAACACAGAACAAGAGCCTTAGGAGAAGATGAAGACTGCACTTAACCTAAAAATAAAGTCTTTTAATTAATAGACATGTTGCATATTAAAGTAACTCTATACCAAATTTCCTAAGATCCTGAAGTACAGCAGGTCTCATCAAATTCACAAGGGCTCGGCTTCATTCAAAAAGCGTCACAACGTATAAACAGAGATTATGTAATACTAAAAAGTCATAATAATCTCAATTTTAGAAGCAGACTAAATTCCCCAGAATACATTGTTACAGCATTCTTAGATTAATTTTGCATTCCAGCACCGTGAATTGTGTACAACTGCAACTGTGTGTCCAGTTTTGTCTGTTAGAGTTAAAGCAGGGTGGTGTTAATCTGCAGAGGGGACAGTGGATGACTGAAAGCTAAAAACTGGGCATTGTGATAAACAACTAAAGAGGTGCAGTAAAATTTTTTTCATACATCTCAGCAGACTAAATCATCTGAGATTCTATAATGTAATAAGAAAATAAATTTTAAGATTCAAAAATGTTAATATCTTTTGCTTATGAGAAGAGTAGCACACAGTCCTTTTTTTTCCCTGATCTACAAAACAGCACTGAGCAAACTGAGATTAGTGGAAAAGGTGGAATGACAGCCAGAAGCAGCTTTAAAAAAAATTGTGTATGTTACCCTTAACAGAGGTAGCAGGGTTGCTCTCAAGCTGCTACAAATACGGAAAGCCTCTAGCACGCTCCCAGTTCTATGCCATTACACACCTGGAATAAGAAAAGATGGATAACCAGCAGGTCAAGTTAATATGATAAAAATAAGTAACATCATAAAATAATCTGCTTTTTCTCAAGAAACCATTATGTCACAGAAACAGTATAAATTACAACACCAACAAACAATATATAAAACATTATTCCTGAGGTGTAATAGTTTATATTAAAAATATTTATCACTACTGTTCTTAAATATTTTTACAATTCTTTACACAACCCTTAAAAAAACCCAAACAAACATGCAGCCACAAGTTGTCAATTTTACCCAAAGGCAGTAATCATCTATTCCCTCAGTACTTTTATGTCAAAAGCTTGCATCACTTCATGAGGAAGCGTGGACAAATTTACTGCTATGGCTTTGATTAAAGAAAACATCATCTGTCTTTCATGTAAGTTAACTTATTGGGCATTCAAAACGCAAAGAGCAGCCCCCTTGTCCAAACCAAATGTTTACAGTAGTCAGCTTGGTTAAATGAAACAGTAACATTTGCAGGAAATGAGTATGCACGTACAATCCGATACATACTAATCTGGGTGTTTCAAGTGTCATTAATCTCAATTCTTCTTATTTGTCTCACTACTGTCAACAGGGAAGTATGGCCATGTGACAGTTTTCCTCATCTTCCTCATTTTGATTACAGGGTTAATAATGACAGTGTGACACTGTAACTCAAAATTCTACCCAAAATACTTGCTCCCCTTGTGTAAGAAAGGCAGTTATAGAGCAGGTTACTGACCATCATTTCACAAGAAATTTCAATTGTTTTAGTTTAAGCAGGCAAGTAGATTCAGGGAGTACCAATATGTCCACAGCTCACCACATACGGTAAACAGGAGGAAAAGTCCAAACAACAAAACGGAAGCAAATCATTAAAGCTTACCTAAGAAATACCTATGCATAGTCAGTAATTGACTCATTCTCCTAGCAAATCATTCATGTTTATTAATGAAGGCATTTGGTCTGGTCTGTGAATTTCCATCAGCACTGAAGCCCAGAAGGGATGTATTTATATGGGAAAAACCTTAGAAAAATGCATATTAGTTAAGCACTGTAAATAGTTCTGCTGAAGACAACAGTCTTCTTGTTTGGTTCGGTTTTTTTTTAAGCAAGCATATAAATGTCAAACCTTTTAAGAACACACAGACCAATGCATTTTGAAAGTGTAATAGTGTTACAGAATCATGGGTATGATTTTACTGAACACGAGGGTGAAATCCTAACTCCTGCTTGAAGGCACATAAACTTTGACCGCCCAATTCAATTGTGCCAGTATTACACGCAGTTTTAAAAACTCACATCCATTCACCCAGTTCTGTCAAGTCAACAGTCAGTAATTTGAAAATAATGTAAAAATAAAATCTTAAAATAAGAAATTACTTAGAAAGCAATCCTGGACTTCTTGCCTCATAAAGCACAGCTAAAGGTCTACGTCTACTGGTACAGTGCACAATGCTGTGCCCGTGGGAGCCTGTTTACTACATGATTTGCAACGTACCTCACAGTAGATAAAACCCCCACATACAAGCAGGGGTGTTCAAATTTATGAGAAGTTCTTTTCTCTTTTTCATTACAAGACACACACAAGAAATCTTAGAAGATTCTCTGAATAAGACTGAAGACTTTCAGGAAAGTCTGAAGAAAAGCCATTATTTAAAGTATTTTAAATAGTAAGGCAGCAAAAATTTATTCTCTGTTCGGATTTTTTTTTTCTCTCAAGATTCTCCAGTTTAAAAACTACTGACTGTAGAAACTCAAGAATGTTTTCCAGCTCTCTGGGTTTGTGGAAGGGCAACAGAACCATGCTGCACTACAGGTAGGCAGCCATCGCAGTACAGGATTTACAGTAATCAGAATATGAAAAAATAACTATTGCAGAGACCAAAACCTTTGTGAAATGGTAATTGTTCAGTCATCAGTGGTGCCCTCCAGAAGCAAGCTCACAGGCCGCGTTCAGGCTGCCTGCGGGGGAAGCCCATGGTGTGGCTGAGTTGGACAGGGAGAGTTATTACAAGCAACAAGATGCCGGTTGAAGACCTCATGCTCACTGTTTGGGTGCCTGCTTTTGAAATACGTTAAAAACAGCTGTTAGGAAAACTTTTGGATTCCAGAGGGACTCTGCTGGTGACAATGAAGGCACCTGGGACACGACTAACCCCCGTGCCCTTGTTTTTGCCTTGCCTGGGTTTATCTCAAAACTCCTACGCGAAGGATTCAGTCTGGCTTCGCCTGGAGACAACCATGGAAGGCTGCATACGCACACGAGTCGGGACGGGAACCAACCTTATTCCTGCAGAAGAAAGCACAGAGCTCCACGACTCACAAGGAAAACATGCCTGCCTAGCTTTTTGGGTTGTTGGGGGTTTTTCTTTGTTTGTTTGGTTTTTTAAATCGCACGCAGATCTCTCCTCCAGAGCCGGACTCGGCGAAGGGGACGCCTTCAGGCGTGGTGGCTGCTGAGGACCACCTGCAGGCGACCTGCGGCGAGGCCAAGCGCCCTAACCACCCCCCTCCCCAGCTACTCTTCGCCCACACCGCAGCTTGCCCTCTCCCCGCTGGAGGCTCGCAGGGACTGGCAGCCCCCGTCAGCCCAGGCCCCGGCGCCCCCTCTCGCTCCTTC
>NW_010420267.1:0-379 GCF_000710305.1 Buceros rhinoceros silvestris
GCAGCGTAATGGTGCGGGGAGGCCCTTGGCGTGGTGCCACGCCAGTCGCGGTGTACCGAGGCTGTGCGTTACTTAGGAGCTCACCTGCCCTGTGCTGGTGGGGAACCAGCACCCATCAGGTGGATCTGTGTGGTGCCCCTGTGCGGGTTGCGTGAGGGACAGAATGTCAGCGTGGTCTTTCTTGGAGCGTAAACTAGCTGGGTGATATGTTTATCCTTCAAATGGGCATCTTGAGTGGCCTCAGCTGGCTCTAGCTGAGGAACTCAAGCTGCGACGACGTCCTCCCCTCAGCTGTGGGGGCAGCTCTGGCTTGCATGTATCCCTGCCTGGCCAGTAGTTTCAGTTGTTTGTGGCGGGGGGCAAAAAAGGGTTAGCTGCC
>NW_010420267.1:477-17295 GCF_000710305.1 Buceros rhinoceros silvestris
ACAGTGTTAGTCTGCCCTCGTCTGAAGACGCTGCCAAAGCACACCTGCTTGCAAGGTGTTTTGAATCAAAGCTTATGACCTCATTAGGGAGAAAGCTATTGGAAGTGTTTGAGTCAGTGATAGCAGTTGGCAGCTCTTGCCAAGCATTGATAAGGTCCTTCGGAAATGCACGATTAATCTCTTACACAGAGTTTCTTGGTTTGTGGGACCACTAGAAGGACCCAGTAAAACCTGTTTTTTAACAATTTGCTTTTCTTCAAGTTGCTGACTAAGGAAGAAAAGATGCCATATGCAGAGAAGGCTCGTGAGTGGAATGAAAAGAAAAAATCTCAGAAGATGGTGAAAGAGGTAAATGCTAAGAGAGTAACACCCTTCAATGTAGCTAAATAAGAAGAGCAGTAAGTGGTGTTGGGGTTTGGTCAGCTGTGACGCTCTGGAGGATCACCAGTTCTCCATAGCTTCCAGCCTCTGGAGGTTATGGCTGCTGGGGTAGTCCATACTGTTATGAAGGTTATGCAGAAAATTGCTCTGTTTTGAATTGAAGGTGAGAATATATAATACCACTTTAAACCAGCACAGCTTGTTCCTTTGGGCTCTTTTACCAAATAAAATGTTCTCTAACAACTTAGTTTTATGTTTAACAATGTATGGCAGTGACTGACTTACAGTGGTTTTCTATTTATTTATTTATAATATTTTAAATTGCTATGACTTCTGGCATTGGTTCATGTTGCTTTTGCTTCCTGGATGTCCTTAATTTAGGTGGTTCTTGTCTGATGGCCTGAAACCACATCTTATAGACAAGCTGATCGGGCATTCTCAAGTGGCTGTGTGGTGGGCCAGGCCAATTAAATGCTGTAAGCTGTACACAAAAAGAATAATTATAGCTTGCCACTCTTTGTAGGTTGGTTAGATTATGGAGAGAATAGTAATGCTGTGGTGGCGACAAAATCCCACAATGTAGAAGTAAGAAGTTAGGTTAAAGTGAATGTGGTTGTGGTCAGAAATAGTGCTACGCAGATCCTTTCTTCTGTTTGCTGTCTTGGAAAGGTACGTGTGTCCTTTTTTTCCCTTTCTGTGTCTGTCTCCCTCTCCCAGCAGTTCCCCGAAGCATAGTTTGCTTCGGAGATTGAATTATGCAAGGTGTCAGAAAGCTTATTTAATTCTAGTCTTAGTTGGCAGCATAGAAACTTGTGTGTCAAAACAACGAGCCTAATTGAGTAAATGAATCATACCACATTTACTTCTTCAACCCATATTACTGGATACTGACTGTGTACTATGAATTACTGGTGCGGGTGAATTTCAGTACTTTTGCATGATGCTAGAGAGAGAATGATGGGATGATGTTAGTTTGGTGTAACTAGTACATCTGGATTAGTTAAATTAGTCTACCTGGACTAGTAGCGAGATGTTAGGCAATGTTTTCTCATTTTGAGGGCCAGCCTGTGTGGGAAAGAGCTGTTTAAAACATGATCATTATTGTGTTACTTAGCAGGCTGGAGGCATGTAATTAATGAAGCTCAGTTTTCATATATAATGGAGAACTGCATGAAATGACAACTAATTAATAAATGGATAAATGCTGTGATTCCTTGCACAAGCAGTAGCATTTTAAAAAGCAGTAATCAGAAGCAGGAATAATTGCTTTACCAAAATAAAGAACATCATCCTTTTTGCCTGTCAGTGGAAATAGATAAGCGTGTATGTGTGCGGTTATAGGTGATCTCAATTTATTAATCACACCCCTGTACACAGACAACCACAGTTACTTTGTGTAGTGAAAGGTCGTGGATGGGACTAATTTCTCATTTTCTTTTAAACAGTTCAAACTGATAATCAATGAACTTTGGCTGGAATTAGTCACCTGGAATTAGTGTACCTAGATGTGGATGTTATTCTGGTTTTGAACAATTGAATTCCGTAAGCCTGCCAGGTTTCTCTTCCTGTCTTCCTAAAAGCTTATTGTTCATGCGTGGATTTGCAATGTTTAATGGGCATGTACGCCTCTCTTACTTGCTCTGTGCTGGAGCAACCTGATGCCTTCCTTGAGATTTACCAGCTTTACATGAATTCAGTTTCTAGTCAAAGGTGGGTAACACGTGTGCAAAACTTTTTCATAAAGTTTGTGGAAAAAAGTTTGAAATTCCAATTTGAAAGGTTCCTGGAAAAAATTTTGAAATTCCAATTTGACAAGTTCCTTGCCTTTGACAAAATCTATCTTCTTAAATTTTTTTTTTTAATTACATGTTGTAAATTTAGCTGTAGTTCTTTCCAGTTGTAGTGAATTGAGCAAGATACTAAGATACCTATCTTTCTCTTTGTTAGAAGAGATATCTTGCCTTCCTGGTCTCCAAGTACACAGGCGCTTGTGTATAATCTGTGGATTTGCTCCACGTAACCACAACTGTTTGTGGGCATTATATTTTCCTCTAATATGAGGAGGTGCAGGATTTTACTTGGGGTTAGTAGACTGTTTTGATTTTAAAAAATTCTTCCAATTATTTTTTTAACTTTCTTGTTTTTTCTAGACGTGTAATACATCTGGTCCAGTTCCTGCTTGTCCAGCCAGAAAGATTGCCAGTATTACTTCTCTTCCAGATGCTTCTGCTATATCATGGAAGAATGATGAGGGTATAGTAGTCTCAAAGCAGTTGATCTGGTAGATAAAAGCTTGCACTTTGTAGATATTATGTCAATGGTACCTCTACATTTTGTTTACATTTTGCAAACAGCCATCTGTGACAACCATTTGTTTGTTTTAAACTAATGGTCTATCTACTGCTGTAAATAGGTCTTTTGTAGTACAGAGGGAGGTCAGTGCAAATGTCATCGTGTCCTGTGTTGTCTGCGTCCCTGCCCCGAAGTATTTGTGTTGTCGTCATTTTAGCTTGATGGGAGTATAGCCAATATTAATTTCTTTAGTATTACTTCAGGGTTTTTAAGAAAAAAGCGATTCTTCAACTCCTGTGTTTATGATTTACAAGGACCAATCCAAGTTCAGCATAAAAGAATTCTTGTACTGATTTTTTAAAGGACGAAGAGTTGTTAGATAGCAGAGTTTAAAATTTCTGTGGTGGAAGTGTTAAATAAAATGATGACCTGGCCTCTGGGAGAGTAAAACAGGAGATACATACTTTGTCAGTGCTTTTATAACATCCTGGTTTGTTTCCTTATGTAAAGAACTCTTGAAAATGAAACCTTTCTTATCTGTATCCCCTCTCCAAATGGATGTTTTAATTGGAATTGAGTAATGAACACATCTGTAATCTTTTACCCAATGAGTATTACATTATTCTGAAAAATGGTAAATGATAGGTGCTTACAGGGTAAGTTAAGCAGCCAGTTAATTTAAGCTGTATCTGCTGTGTGGTTAAGTTTCAGCTCCAGCCTTTTACCTAAAAAGTCTTGAATTATTTTTATGTTGTCATGGTTATGGAGGGGAGGAAAGAGTAGTTCCATAAAAAGAGTTAGCATCCTCCCTGCCAGGAGTCATGCTTCTGTCATTGTGATGGAAATCTGGTCGGGTTGATCGTCGTGGCTTGCACTGATGTGATTGATCTGTAAACTGAATGAGAAGGATAATGACAAAGGATAACTGAGATGCATTTTATGATGCCGTCCCTTAATATTTCTCAGTAAAAGTGCTATATGATTCCCTGTAGCTATATCTTTTTTTTTTTAAGGAAAGCAATTCAAAGACAGGTAGGAGAGGTATCATTCCTATGACCCCAAAGCTTGTAGGGTTTAAGACTCGTGTAAGAGAGCACCAGCATTCAAGCTTACAACAGCTGGTGGTCAATGCCATACAGTCTGGCATACACCATTGCTTCCATGTAAAAACAGTTACACATCTCTATTATTTAGTAGAAAAATAGGATTTTTTGAAGAGAGCCAGAACTTTAAGGTAGCTATTCAATCCTTATCCTTAACTTCAGTAAGAACGTTTTGTGGCATTCATGAGGAGAAGGGTTAAGGTGTGTTGTGAAATATTTTTCCTAGTTGGATGCTCTTTAAATTAGTAAACAGTACATTTATTTCTTAACATCTGCTTTGGATATTTTTGCCACCTTCTTCGGGAGATCATTGAGTGAAGGAGAAGCAATCCTTTTAATTAGAAGGCTTCTCATCTTCTCTTACTCCAGAAGATTATTATGACACATTTAACTTGTGTAAGTTACTGAATTGAGCTTGTGAGGCTGCTGTGCAGTAACTGATGTTTTTTCTAACCTTATTTTCCTAAAGGGTGAACAGACCTGTCATAAAAAGGAATAGTAGTTCCTGTTGAATTTCAGGCCTTCTCACATTCTTGTGGGTTTGGGGTTTGATTTTTTTTTTTTGTTAATTGCTTTTATTTTGTGTTTTTTCTTTTTCCCTGATCTTTACATACAGTAGCGTTTATAGAAGGTGTACCAGGACTACTGATGTTCCTGACTCTTGCATAAGTATTAGTTACCTTGTCATCTCAGATACAGAGATAGATCTGTGTATTTTACTTGGTCATTACCCTACTTTACTCGCGTGATAAAGCGCACCAAAGCTTTCACTGGATGAGGTAAGGCCAGGATGATTTGCTGTAACCCCTGGTGGCTCTTCTGAAAGCCTTTATTTATTTATTTTTAAATTTCAGCTGTGGTTGCAGACATCTTCTACTTCCTGAACATTTACAGCCATGGCAAGCTGCCATCCCACTGTGAACAGCGCTTCCTTCCCTGCGAGATTGGGTGTGTCAAGTACTCCCTACAGGATGGCATAATGGCTGATTTCCATCACTTCATTGATCCAGGTGAGTTTCAAGGAAGGGAGACAAGAAGCAATTAATCTTGCTTTAGGGTGAGAGGGAGGCTTTCTAGTGTTACTTAGTGCTACCCAAATTAGATTTCTGGCATTAAAACAGGTTTTTGTAGACTGCTTTGTCTATAAGTGGTTGGATTTCTTAAAATATTGGAGCAGTGCTGATTGTTTCTGAAGAAATGGAGTTAAGTGTCAGAACTGCATGAAGCTTGAAAGAGGGTAAAATAAATGCAGGAGGACCTTCAGATGTTTGTGCTTTATATTTCATGCCAATGAATGTTTGTCTTAGTTGAACCTAAACACACATGCAATGTACTACAAAATATGCTTTGTCTTTTAAACAACCGAAAGTAAGTTTTTCAAAAATAGTTGTGGCACTTGTACAAGGCCGCAAGGGAAGATGAAGCTGTTCCTTTCTGTACGTGAAACTATGGTGTATGGCTGAGAGTTAAGGATCTGTCACTGTGGATGTTGAGTTGAATGATGATTTTTCTTCTCTTCTCTCCCTTACTCTTCTGCAGAACTACCACCATGTGGTTTTCGGTACCACTGCCAGACTGCTAGTGAGTATCAGTGGAAAAAAAGGGTGATATGCAAAGGTGTACAGTTTTAAACTCAGCTTATCTGATCTGTATCTGAATGTTTTGTAAGTCTACTGTATCTCCTTCTGGGAACTTCTTTTCAAGTTTTGAAGAGAAGGGCATGACAGCAACTTGTTGCAGTCATCTTTTACATGTTTCTTCTACCCTCAAAGGGCAGAGCACTTCACCCAAAATGATTTTGTCAGTGGCAGAGATCTTTGTATTCTCTCGTCCTGTTTTAATTAAAAAACTGCAGCATGTTCTTAAATGGGATGAGTTTGTATGGCTTTAAATGCTTTCAAGCCCATCCGAGTAGAATGTCCTTCCTGTGACAGTCCTTGTGTATATCTTCAGCATGAGGTGCTAACTTGTAATAGGGTAACTCAAAGATACTAGTTTGTATTTAAAAGTTATGTTTTGCAGCTTTACATAAATTAATGAAGTTGAAGTATTTATACTATTGTTGCATCTGACTTGGCCTGCCTTGTTTCCCTTGTGACCCTTAAGTAGTGTTTATAGATGCCAGTTTGTTTCTGTTGAGACACTTCCTCCCCTTGTGTACGGGGAATGACCTTGGCCCATGTTTTTCTATGTCAGATACTTAGATAACAGCCTTTTAAAAGGGATAAGCCTCTGTGTTTGCTCACAGCCCAGATGCGCTGGTCTTCTGCTGGCGGAAGCGAGGTTTTGATAGGTTAATCACAGACACTGCCTGTAGAGATGAGAAGGCGTGTGTTTGTGCATATACATGTATGTATATAAAAAGGAGGGAGGGAACTGTATCTTTTAAGAAAACAAGATCTGTCATAACGTTTTTTCCCTGCCCTCCCTCTTCATTAGGTGATGCCACCCATAAGATCCCTGTGTTTGGATTTCATCTTTCACGTACTTGCTATGCAGTTGTTTTACGGGAACTTCTGGAGTTTGTCCAGCCAGTCAGAGGTGTTCGGCCTCACTTTTACTGCAGGGTATGGTCAAGGTCAAAGTAAGATGCTCTAAATCAAAACCTTTTTAATTTTGCTTCTGTTGGATCACTAAGGAGATACTTCACTCTAAAACCTAATCAGTGTGCAAATAAGTGGGAAAAGACAATCCCTTCCAAAGTTTCCCAGATCTGTGCAGGAAGAAATGGCTCCTGGAACCTAACCTTTTTATAAAGCAGAGTCCTGATTTTCTGCCTTCTTACTTGCAGCCTGCACTTATGGCTCTAGTCTACTGATAAACATTCCACTTGGTCTCTGACATTGTTTTGACGTGGGTTAAGGGCTTTTAAAATGGACTTAAATTGATTGTGCTGAATAATAGTCACACAATCTTGCTTTTCTGAGGGATATTTTTACACTTTTATGACTTTCCCCATGAGAATACTGTATGTCTTAATTTTTGTTCAAGTTTCATTTGCCAATGAGCAAAAAAAATCCATCAAGATTCAGAGGTGTTTAAGCTTCATGACAGCTATATTATGCTTTGATTCCCTTTGAGCCTAATGTTAATCCTTTAAAAGGTGCGGAGGGATGAGATCTTTGGCTCCATCCATAAACAGGGCTCTGAAGAAATGTGCATGAAAAAAAGAGCACTTAACTGTGATATCTGTGGTATGGCTTAACCTTTAACCTGTTGCCAAACATAAGTCCAAAGTTTCTCCTGGTGTTTGGTTGGACAGTCTATGTGGTATCTGGTTCCTCTTCAAGATAATTTTTAGGATGAGTGTACAAACACTGAGTTTTGTTTTGGAGATGACTTTTTCAGACATAGTCAGAATCCACTGTATTTCTTAAATGTGACTAAAATTTTCTTTTCTCTAGTCTAATGACAGATTCCGAATTAGCTGGTGTCTCAATCGAATGGCTAGCGTAACAGGTGGGAAATTGATCATTTTTGGCCTTTCCCAGCTGCCCCCCAAGAAAGAAAGGTTATGTAATAATGGACAGCTGTATTTGTCTGCAAATCTTTGGGTCTTAAACATTTCATAAAAGCTGGTACTGACAGTGAGGGCTACTTTGCCTGTTTTTCCCTATTCTTCTCCATCAGCGACAGTGAAACAGCAACATGATCAGCTAGCTTACTAATGAGCATACGTGTAGAATAACATACAGTTTCTTGCTCAGCTAGTTAAAGGAGCTTTAGAAGCTGTGAGATGACTGAAGGTGAGTGTCTGGTAACACATGAGAAAACTTAACAACCTCTGAGGGGAGATAGCCCACAAGCAGGATATATGAGCACCACTCCGGAAGTAATGCCTCCTATTTTATTACGTTGGTCCATGATATCGGAGGTGGATGTTGGTGGCATGGCAGTAGAGGCTGACCCTTCCTGCCAATACTCCGTTAAGTTTTGTTGCTGTGTGACAGACAGCAGCAGAGGGGCAGTCTGACAACATGGTGTCTGACATGGCAGTGTGTATGAAGCAAAGGTTTGTGATTGAATTCCTCCAGATGGAAAAAATTGGACCTATTGACATCCATTGACACTTGGTGAACAATTGCAGAGACCAACCAGCAGGTGTCAGCACAGTGAGGGGGTGGGTGGCGCGTTTCAGCAGTGGTGACAGTGAGGGTGGGTCCCCTCCCCCGTGCAGAATTTATGAGTGCGGCAGGAGCTCTCGTTCATTGCTGGGGACAATGCACAGCCAACGGGGTGACTGTTGAAAAATAGTGTTTTGTAGCTGAGAATTTGCTCTATCCAATAGTGTTATTGTGCTCTGCGTATCTGTTGTAGTTTCCATGGAAATAAATGGGAGGCGTTACTTTTGGAGTTACCGAAGTGGAGAAAATTATGTGACTATAGGACTACTCACTTTGCTAGGAAGCCACTGGTGGAATAACAAGTTGTTAAGATTTACAAGAGCTTTGATGCTCTGTTAAGAGGCTGGGCAATGAACAGGGACTGAGAAGAGAGCTGAGCAGAGTATTTGTTGACCCTCTTGTTGTCTTGACCTGGGTTTTCTCTGAACTATAGGCATTGAGGGCTGTCTGGATCTTCTCGCTGTAGAAGACCTGGTAATAGAAATGTACCGGAAGAAACACCAAAAGGAGCCGTCCAAGTCTTGGGTGTCTGAAGAACTGGATGTCTTCAAGTGGGATTTCTGTAGTAATACCAGGTACACTGGGGGGTTCTTCGTGGAAATAAGTTATTAGCCTGATGCATTGGTGACCTGCAAACAACTTATGCTGCTAGGCTAGAATGTTCTGCAAGCCTTCTAATCTGAAAAGCTTCTTGTCACATCATGAGTACAACCGGAAATGAAAAATACTTTCCCAGAAGAAGTGTAAAGATAGATAGCTTTTTAATGCTGAGTTTGAGGCCTAATTTAAAGGAGGGGGTAAAAAATGGGAATGAAATATATTGTGGTATTTAACTGGAAGTCACAGAAGTGAGAAGATTGAGACTCTCTTAGTGTAGTTTGGATGGGACCTGGCTATTGTTGTACATCAAATTCCTCGTGCTGCTTCTATGATGAGTGATGAGATTTCTGCCAGTTGTATATAAATCAAGTTTTCAAGCATAGACATTAAGCTTGATCCTATCTTTTATTTCTTCAGGAATGAATGTTCTTTATTACACATCCAGAATCCTATTTACTTTGTAGGATTTTTTCCTTTTTTCTTTTTTTTTCCCTATGTGTCTTGAATGTTAAAGCTTTTCCTGCTTTCAGATTCTTTCATGTTTGTAGAGAAGTAGTATATAGCTTGTGGTGTTGCAGGGGAATATTTAGTGATGACACAGTGAACTTAGAACTTGGTACTTTAACTTTTCCTCTGCTACTGTTTTAAGTAAGAACCAATAATTTGATCTTAAATTTTAGTTATTAAAATACTATTCTTGCAAGTCTGCTTACAGTATGGATTTTAAGATTTGTTGGAATAATCGGTGTCATTTCATCTTTTTATAGTCAGGCTGTTTTTCATTTCCATGAGTATCCTCTCACTAGAGGGAGACCTTAACAAGAATGGAAAAATGTACTTTAAAACACATTTCTGGAGAGGAAGGTGGAGATGCTTATATTAAGATGAACTGTTTTTCACATTAGTGGGAAGCTTCAAATTTTTACCTTTAAATTCCATTTGTCTTTTAGGATTCTCTCTTCTCTTTCCCCCCCCACCTCAGCATGAAGCAGGTTGCCTGTTAAGCATGCCTTTTAACTCCGAGTAAACCCCTTAAAGCTTCCTTATTGAACTCTGGCCCTCTGTAAAATTTTAAAGGTACTATATGGTCACTGAGACAAAAAGATAATGTCTTCAATATTTGTGCCTGTTCCTTCTGACCAGACTAACTATTCGTGTTGATTAACAATGGAGATGTTTCTGAAATAAGCCTGAATTTTGTTCCATGTAGGTGCAAGTGGCACGAAGAGAATGATATAGTCTGGTGTGCTTTGGCATCCTGTAAGAAAATTGCGTGAGTATTGCTAAGGAATTATCTCCAGTGTGGTGACCTTTTATTTTATTAGAGACACATGTTTTTGTCTCTGGCTTCTTTGACTGGCTGGAGCAATGTAGATTCAGATCTTGAGCTTTATTTATTCCCTCTCCACCCAAGATTTTGTTCTATTTGTAATTTCCATTCTTGTTTGTATGGCTTAGCAGTATGCTGTAAGTCTTAGTTTTTAGATTTAATGTAATTTTTGCGATAGTGATGTCCGTGACTCAGTAGTCGTTCTTTCACTACCTCCACTTACTGTTGGAGAGTTAAGTTTTAATTACGTTAGAATTCACTGTTTCTCTTCAGAGGTTTAGTATATCTCTATTTGGTGAGAAATTCTCGGTATATTCTAGTGTGTCTCTGCTTTGGAAACTTTTATACTGCCTTATGTATAATGTAGATAATCAGGTTCTGTAATCTTTTTGGTGTGGGGAGAAGGAAAGTAAATAGATGGGAAACAAGGAAATGCCATTTAAGATCTGCCAGTAATAGCAGCACTTTAAGAGAGATAATAATGACTAGTCTTCCATTCAAAAAACCCTTGTTGTGTACTGCTATGCCTTGCAAAAAATCCTTTTGCTTTTCACACTTCTAAATAGCTGCATTTTAGGGTGGGGAAGCAGTTGTTTTAGTTTAATGTATAATTGTGGAATAGGCTGGTGGTCTTGGGAGGATGCAGGGTAACTATTTAGCTGCTGCACTAATGTCCTGCCCTCCATCATCTGCTCTGTGCATCTCAGTCTGTGGTCGCTTTTGTTTGCCAGTTGAAGAACTAAAAATACTGTGCTTCCATATATAAGCATTACAGTCCTCTTAGCCAAGGCTTTCTTCTTTTCTTTTTTTCTTGGTTAAGTTATTGCATCAGTAAATCGTTAGCTAGTGCGTATGGAGTCTCAGTGACAGCAGCTCACCTTCCTCTTCAAGACTCTGACTATGGCGAAAACAATATCGTCAAGACTGTGATACTGGATGCTGGACGTTTTCAGGTCAGATTCTTTAAACTAGTGTCCTGTTTTTCTTCTAGTTAACTTCAGTGTTCAACTGGTCAGTTTCAGGTTAGCTGTTTTCTCTTTGGATACTGTCTTTTGTGAGGTGTATTGGGCAGACTGATGAAAGAAAATAATAATTTTTGGTCTTTTTTTACCATAATTCATAGGTTTCATGGATATTTGTGTATACTGCATTTTAGAACACATACATTATTTTGAATATTTATTTCTTCATTCAGAAGGCGGCGGCAGAAGGTTCTGGTTCCACATTTCCAAGTTGGGATCAAGAGTTTGCCTCTTCTAATTGTGAGTTTTAAACTTTCACATTTGTAAGGGGAAAGAGGTATTTAAACTTAATCGAACTGCTCCTTTTTCACATTTCTGGGCTTAGATGTTGCCTTCAGTGGCATAAAGCTTACAAGCACAGCTCACACAGAGCTGTTTTCCTGCATGTGGATTTCACTGAGTTTCTGAAGATGTAAACATAAAGAGCTGCCCTTTTCTTACTGGTATCTCAGAATCTACTTTTCTTTTTAGGTGTTGCTCTCTGATTTATTTCCCCGCTTATTTTCCTGCTACGTGAAGTCTGTTCTCATATGCTTAGGCGCTTTGAGGCAAGGCCATCTTTAAAATACCGTGCTTTCTTTTCAGTCATTATATATGCAGGCTCAGCTTGTACTTGTTGCAAGTATTCTGTTATAATTCAGTTTATAAAGATTGCTCATTTGAAGTTTTTTTTGGAGGCAAAATTTTTTTTAATAAAAGGCACGTGAGCTCAGTTTTTCTGAGCAGTTCATGGCTAATCTTCAGAGGAGCAATGAAGTTTGTGAGAGAACTGTAAGAATTCTGAGTCTTATTTTCTTGCATAAAAAATACATGCTGAATTAAACTTCAAAACTGTTCCAATTTTAAATCATGAAATCTTGTGGTCTTGGAATTTATAGAGGACACAACCCCTGTTTCTGATTTTTTTTTTGTATTAGACCTGTTGAATACGTTCAGCTCTACAGCATATGAAGAACAATTCCATTAATTTATGTTATCTTTAAAGGCTGGCTTGGTTTACAAACTGTATTTAAATTAATAGGTGATTCTCCACGTGGTGTGAAGACTTCCCTTTATGAAATAAGTACCATGCGAGGAAGAGGAATTACTCGATGGCTGGAAAGTGCATCTGATCTATCCATGTCTTTCAGTAACTGAGATTTTTTTTTTACATCTAGGACAACCGTAAATTCTAATTTTCCTTGTTTCTGTGAGATAACCAGCAGTATCTAGATTACCAGAAGTAACTAGACTGCAGTTTTTCATTTTTTGTGCAGTCCTTGACAGTTTAAGTTCTTCTTAGAAAGATAATGCTGTTGATTGGATTTAAAGATGATGAAAATCTTGTTTACTATATACAGAAAGACTTGCTTTGAAGAGTCCTGACAGTTGCATCCTCTCTTTAAAAATACATGCCATACTAGTTCTGTTTCTTAATAGAGTGATCAATTCAAGAACGATTAGTCGATGTCATTGGATTAGAAGAATTCTTCAGTGGCCAATGGGACTTTATTTCTTGTTAAAGAAGTGCTTTAGTTCTTTTTTAATAACCTACTTCCCCTCTTCTGCATGTGGAAGATAGAATTTCAGTGTATTAACAGTCTCTTCCCAAAAAGTGGTGGGGTGGTGACTGACATTAAAGACATGAAGGGCTGCACTAGGGGGATTAAAGGTATAACATAGCAGTCTCAAAGGTTTGCTGTAATCTGTCAGTTCTAGCCATGAAGAACTTGAGTGGTCATTCAAGGCAAAAAAGCAGACTTTCTGTGAATGTCTTGGAAGAAACGTGGCAAATTTATCCATCTGCTAATGTTCTTTCAGAGTCACAGGCTATATTCATCAGGAACAAGTACAGCATAGATTTTTTTTCCCCTTTTCATCAGTTTTCTGTTTTCAAAAAATGCACGTCCCTCAAACTTACAGACTGAAAAGGAGTGTAGATGTTACGAGGTTTTTGGAAAGAATGTAAAATTCAAACTGATACATTAATCTGCAGATAAAATTCTAAGAGTTTAGTCAGAGTGGGGAGATACCAGTCACAATTATTTGAGGGCATGTGAAAACTGGGAGACTGACGTATCATTAAGAAGATAGGTGTTCTGTTTTATGGAGGTGCAAGTCTTGGACTAGTCCCTCAAAAGCTCTATGTTGTCTGAGCCTTGTCCTTAGTCCATCTATCTTTAAGCAACTGATTTGCAGAAATAAGAGCTTATTTTTTTTAGTTGTTGCTACGTTTTGTTCCAGCGGAGGTCCAGTTGTGAGATACTATTTCCATAGCAACTAACTGTGAGAAGGTATTTATCTCATCCCTTGTAGGAACTGAAACTCCAGATTAGTAAGTTAAATTCTTTTGCATAATAGGACAAAAAAACCCAACCAAAACCAAACCAGTCAAACAAAACCCCAAACTCAACCAAAGTAAGTTTTTATTTATTTTATAAATAAACTTGAGCATGTTGATCAGTAAGGCCAATTGCTCTTTTCCTTGAAAGCCTAAGGTCAGTTGAGGAGGATCACTGAGCCATTTTGATGCCTAAGTTTGTTTACATCACTGAATTTTCTTGAATTATTCTGTATTTCCTTCCTTTGAGGCTGTTTTTCTACCTGCTAAATTTCACCAGATACGGGAGATGAATGCCTAGGATTGCGATTTACCACTGAAGCATTTGGGAATGTTGTAACAGTAACTGTGTCTATTTAGTAGTGGTAAAGGCTTCTCTGAGCTGGGATAGAGTTTGAGTTTTACATTTCTTAACTGACAGCCATTGCTGCATTTACATTTCAAAACATACGCAAGTGTAATCTTTGAATTTTGCAGATGGCAGTGTTGCAATAAAAGTTTCCTATCTCAATTCTTATGAAGTGAATTTGTTGTTATTAACATACTTATTCAATATTGGTATAATTACACAAACCTACGAGCATTTGTTTACAATGCTTAAGGTATTGTATATCTTCAAGACTGAGATACAGAATCTGAGCAGAAACGGAGAAATACAGAATTAGGGTTCCCTGGCAAGTCTATACTGTATCATCTGTAACTTAAAATAGTCCATAAGCTGTAGAAGACCTAGCTACATGCTGTAGGCAGTGGGCTGTTAACTAGGGCTGTAACCAATGACCTGTGGTGGTTTTCGTAGTGAGATCTGTAAGGTCTACATAATCAGAATGAGTACACTAACCTCATGTGTTCCATTTAATACTAATATTCTGCATATGTTGAGGGGGATCCCTAACAGCTGTTTGAGTATGATAGAAAATCCTTTTTGGATTTTCAGTTTTGCAATTTGAAACTGTGATTTCCTGGAAAAAAAAGCTTAGTAAGCACAATACAGTAACGCTTTTCTCTTTTTAATGGAAAGGTAAAGATGAGGGAAAGGTGGTGACTTACAAGCATAGCACAATTCTTAAGTGACAAGGCACAATCGGTGGGTCAAAATCAGAACAAAATTCTCCAGGCTTCCATGACAAAATTCTCAAGGAGAAATAAAACCATGTGAAGGCAGAATGGCTCTTGAGCAGAGCATGAATGATGCAGCAGGGAAGCTTTAAACAGGTACTTTCCACCTGGTAAAAAGTTAACAGTAACTTGATGCTCTCTGCACGTGGGTGTGTGGGTACCATACCAACAGAACCTGCTAGATGTCTCCTTTGCAAAAACAGCTCTGTGGACTGTTCAATCAGACCTGACTTTCTGTCCTCCTGTTACTGTGGTGTACTCAGTCCTGTGATGGTAATGGGTAAAAGTCATCCTGGTTTTGCAGAAACATTAGAAAATTAATCCTTTTTTTCTCTCATTATACAAATAGTAGATGAGTTGTTGAGTTGTACATTACTACTCTCTACCATAAAGGTTTTGGCTAGGAGAATAGTTGTCTGAGGGTCATGAAGACACACTGGACTGTGGTGACAGCTTTGATCTAGTCTATGACATCAATATTTTAACCTGCGACCACGTATTTTTACGTTCTGTTTGGAGTATATAACTGATACTGAAAAATAGAGCATGTTCATATGGAGTAAAGAGCAGTTACTGCTTCTCTGTAGTAGAAACTGTAAATCTGACTGCTGCTTGTGCATTTCTGACTTGTCCACTTTCTGTTTTCAATAAACTGTAGAATCTAGATATGCTGAAGTTACTTGACCACTGTCTCTGCTCCAGCTAAGAGGATTCTTAATAGTATCTTATATTCTGATTTAGCAGAAACGTTCACTTCAGTATATACATATGTACTGTAGGTACAGTAATGTCTGGTTTTGATGGCTTTAATTCAATTTGAAATTTATTTTGGAAGGCTGATCTTACCAGTAAAGATCAAGGTGATGAGGGCATTCAGTCTCTCAACCTTATCGTCCTTTATGATCAGCTCCCAATTCCCATTCAGATGCACGCACAGAAGTCCTTCTTGTTGCCCTTTATGTGCTTCACCAGATTTGGGGGGGCTTTGGCTTTCCTCATGCCATACGTGCACACTTAACACAGCATCTCTGTATTTCTTCCAAATTACTTATCCCTGCTGCTACTTCCTGTATGTTTCCTTTTTATGCCTGAGTTTTGTCAGGGGCTCTTAAGTCAGCCTCTGCTTGTTTTCCTGTTTATCTGGAAGGAGGTGGTACTTGAAATACCAAAAGCCCGCTTGGACCTCTCTTCAGTTCAGGACCGTATGCCATGGAATTTTTCCAAGCAGATCTCTGAACAAAGCCCAAGATTGCTTTCCTGAGGTCCAGGGTTGAGGTGCTGCTTTACGCTTTTTTTCCTTCCTCTTAGGATATCAAACTTAGCTTCAGTAACCATGAGATAGTTAAGTTTGTCCCGCAGGTTTCACATCCCTAACCAGTTATTTCTTGTTTGTAAGTATGAGGTCCAGTGGAGAGTGCCTCCCCTCCTGGGCTCTTCAGTCATTTGTACCAGGGGTGTCAGGCTTCTTCCAGCTGTCTGAAGGCAGCCTTGTGTACTTCCCCTTGATAAGGCTGTCTACAGCAGACATCCACTAGAATGTCACCTGTGTGTCTGCCCTCTGTCTAATGCAAGAACTCCTGACTGGCTCATTGTCCATCCCCAGGTGGAGCTCTGTGCATTCCAGCTGCTGTCTCACATAAAGAACAACTTTCCCTTCTCACCTTCCAAGTGTGAGAAGACAAGCTGGACAGTAAGTGATGAAGGGTGGCCTAGTAATCTCTTCACTCTGGAGGCCTGTAGGCTCAACGCTAGTTCCAGTTTCAGGATCTGCATTACAACTAGTTATCAGAGTGTTTGCTGTGTCTAAAATAAGATTAATCTTTATTAAATCTTTAGCAATATGTCAGTCATCAAAACCTTAAAACATGGGAGTCGGGCAATAATTTGATGAGTGGAGCATATGTCAAGAGTTAGAGGTGTTGCATTTTGCTGTTTGGCTGCTTGTCAAAATGGAGGAAGCAGTGCTGTGATCCTTGATCAAATGGTACAGCTGACACTTGTTTCCCTGGGTGTGTTCTTTGCCAGCTGCATAAAGTGAGGTCCATGCTGAGTCATACCCAAATAGAAAACTTGCTTCTCTCTTGGGGACTCTGGGTCTTGAGTCATCACAGTTAGATGGCGTTGTGCTGAAGGTCATATGCTTCCAAAGAAAAATTTGTGTTGAGTGAATGAAAAACTGAATTCAAGGAAGTCCTGTCTGGATTTCCTTGCAAAATATCTGTGGTTCTCTGTTCCTGCTATCTTTTAAAAAACTTGCATAATTAACACAGAGGTATTGTGGGTTTTTGACCCGTTAGTTGAATTAAAAGTGCTAATCCTTTCCCCCAGCAAGAATTTAAAACATTCCCCAAAAGTTAAGTGACTCAAGCATGTGTGTGAAACTGTGTTTTTAATTTTTGGTTGATAGATAGAGGTATATGCAGCTGACTGCGAAGGCTTTAACATCTTTCCATTTGGCAGAGTCAATGTACCTCAGTGGGGCAGGGCAATAACAAGTTTGTTATCTAGTTTCTGCCCTCTTGATGTC